>NW_013666436.1:196878-199272 GCF_000517525.1 Limulus polyphemus
CATGTACCAGGCTGTTATCTGTTGAAATTTAACCAAGAGCTATTAACAGTCAGGTACCAGACTGTTATCTGTTGAAATTTAACCAAGAGCTATTATCAGTCATGTACCAGTCTGTTATCTGTTGAAATTTAACCAAGAGCTATTATCAGTCATGTACCAGTCTGCTATCTGTTGAAATTTAACCAAGAGCTATTATCAGTCATGTACCAGTCTGCTATCTGTTGAAATATTCTAGTTTATTTCTATTATATATTCTTTCCCATTTTTCTCGTTCTCCACATGATGACGTGAAACATATCAACAACAAAAAATTACAATGTAACCGAAATCCCAAAAGATTTTTTATCTTATTTTTTCTTATCCGAATTTAAAACGCTAAAGTCAGGGGGTCGAATCCCCGCAGAAGACACAGCAAGTACCCAAATGTGACTCTAAACCAAACAAACAAACTTATATATATTATATATTGTTTTCCATTTATCTTGTTATTTGCGCAAGAATACTTTTTAATTGTTTCTCAAATGTTGAATAGTTTTCACTTTACCAACAAAATCTGAACAATTTATTGTTAAATCTCATAGTACGACAGCAGAACATTTCTGACGACTTGCTAATACTACACTGACCAGTTTACGTGAAGTTTGTCTTACACGTTTAGAACAAACTTGTGTATTTCTTAAAACTTGGAAATTAAAGCATTTTTATCTATAACATTTCACCTTCAGAAGAACGTCATGTTAAAATCACATTTTTGCTGTTTCACTCTTCTCTCAAGTGCTTGTGTGATCCGATAAATATAAATAAATGGGCCAAAGCTGTTGGAAAGTATATTTTTCGTTACAGAATTAATTGTAAATGACATTAAAAATGATTCAACGTGGTGGATTTGTATGTGTTTATGCAATACAAAACTAAGCTCAAAAGCACTATTAACCGGATTAATTCAGAGATTTCGTACAATAACCTAATTTTGTAACTTACACTAGAAAAAATGTTTGATCAAATAATACTTTGTGTGTTAAAATTGTTTTGCTAGTGGAAACTTGGAGCTTCGTCGCTTTCTGAACGATTTTTTACTGTGAACAGTGTGAATGAAATTGCGTTATTGTTAATTAATTATCTTACCAGTGTCAGAACGGATACTATAGATTTATTGGTTTTCATGGGACAGTGTACTTGCCAACCAGTCTTAGAGTGTTGAATTTCATGAACATCATACACTAGGTTCATTTTTTGCTAGTTTTAAAAATTTCACGCAAAGTTACATAAAGGCTATCTGTACATAGCCGTCCTAATTTTGAACTTTTTGACTACAGGGAAGGCAGCTAGTCAACAGCACCCACCGTCAACTCGCTAAGAACCACGATTCCTACCATCAGGAGAAATATTTTTAGGTTAACTAAAATATAGTTTTCTGAAATAAGTGTTAATAGTTAACTGGTAGCTGGAAACACTCGCTAGTGTTGTATGAAAATACCTGTTGATTTTTCTCGGGTCTTTGTGAGATTAAATGTACGAAACAAAATACGGTTAGGGAAACATATTTATTAAAAACAATATTTAATATATAACATGGGCAAAAACAACAAACAGGACATTTAAAGCAAAATACGCTCTAACTTGTTACTGAGGTATTAACCAAGACGGTGTATAAGGCATGACGTTAAAAACCACAATTCAGTTTATAACTGATGATTAGTGCTAAGTAGAATAAATCATGTTATGTAATTATTAACTGAAATGTTGACATCGTACAATAGCTATTGAAGATCCTTGTATCGAATTAATGAAATCAAAAAATGGATTAGAGTTTAATTAAAGGAGTTCTTTAGTTATGAGTACGAATGACATTTAATCACATACAGGTAGAAAACAACAAAATAGGGCGAAATACGTTCTTCGCATGACGACGTAAAACACATCAAACAAACTAAACTTACAGCGTACCAAAATTCCGAACACACTACGTCATTATGTGAACGACACAAACCCTTCGAGCAATGAACGAAACAACGAACGCTTTATACGTATTCGTTTAATTCTTGTACTGAACTGATTATTTTTATGATAATATTTCCTAATGTGCTGTAGAAAATATCCAGTGAGTGAGGTTTTTATGAAGAATATAAGCATCTAATTCTTTTTACCGCAATGACCATTCAAAAGCATACACTTTAAGTGAGTTACTATGTTCTAAACTGGAAGCACACACAAAACATGAAATTAATGTGAAATGTAGTCCTAGTGAGAATATGAAATGTTAAATTAAGCTATTGTTGTCACGATTGAAATTATTACAATTAATATCAAATGCTTAACCGACGTCCTTTATTTTGTTGGAGAACAATACAAATTGCATTGAAATGCTCAATCGAAATTCCATATTTCATTTGC
>NW_013666436.1:199282-212577 GCF_000517525.1 Limulus polyphemus
GCAAATGAAATATGGAATTTCGATTGAGCATTTCAATGCAATTTGTATTGTTCTCCAACAAAATAAAGGACGTCGGTTAAGCATTTGATATTAATTGTAATAATTTCACTAATGACAGCAACATAAAACTATGTTGTGAACCAGTTCTTAAACATGAAACATCCATCCTACATTTTACATCCCAAAAAGCTACCTGAAATATTTTTTGTCGTGTTGCTAGACAGTAGTTTGGGTATTACCCTAATACATTACACAGTTTATGTTATATATACAAATTCATCAGATATAATCAATGAAAATTCTGAACTATTCTAAATAAGTATCACATAACATTATATGCTGACGTGGAATGATATCAAGAATATAAGACCAGCTATAACTGATACCTTGTGCAGGGCTCGAATTAAACCTTTTTAGGTGGGGAGGGTTCCAAATTAATATGTTTTGTTTCCAAGTCTATATTTAGAAAAACTGCAAAAATAACTCGCCCCCCCCCCCACACCACCACCACAATTGCAAAACATTACAACGGCTGAGAATGCTACGCCCGAACCAAAAATATTATGATATTCAAACACAAAACCGTCTACAGTCAAATGTAGGAAGGTAGTTGCTCTTAATGAGGCAGAATAAAATTAAAAAACGTAAAGAAATACATAAAACAGACATTCCAGCCCCATTATTCAATAGAAGTAAGTTTGACTTAAAACACCTGTATCCAAATGACAGTAACTTGTTTTTATTATATATATATATATATATACATGGCGTAAATACGTATATATATATCCATTATATTAGAAAATTGTCTTATACATATATATATATATTTAATATAAACTCATTATAAAATTAGGTGGTTTTATATGTGTTATTATCTTATAAAACAAACTCAGACTTTGTACAATATAACTCAAATTACTTTTCAGCCACTCAGTTACTTGCTTCAGAACAACAATACTGAGAAAGATAAATAGACAGTCTCTAATATTCAGTCAGCTACTTGCTTCAGAGCAACATTAGTGAGAAAGATAAATAGACAGTCTCTAACATTCAATCAGCTACTTGTCGGGGAACAACAATACTGAGAAAGATAAATAGACAGTCTCTAGCATTCAGTCAGCTACTTGTCTGAGAACAACAATACTGAGAAAGATAAATAGACAGTCTCTAACATTCAGTCAGTTACTTGTCTGAGAACAACAGTACTGAGAAAGATAAATAGACAGTCTCTAACGTTCCGTCAGCTACTTGCTTCAGACCAACATTAGTGAGAAAGATAAATAGACAGTCTCTAACGTTCCGTCAGCTACTTGCTTCAGACCAACATTAGTGAGAAAGATAAATAGACAGTCTCTAACGTTCCGTCAGCTACTTGCTTCAGACCAACATTAGTGAGAAAGATAAATAGACAGTCTCTAACATTCAGTCAGCTACTTGTTTCAGAACAACAATACTGAGAATGATAAATAGACAGTCTATAGCATTCAATCTGCTAATGTCGGTATGGGGAACAGCCTGAAGTCTTTCGTGGCCGAATAGGAAGTGACATGAACAATAGTGACACATAGCTTCCGGTATCCGTGTTCTGTGTCTAATTTGTTTAGTACTTCAACAGAAATCCACTAGTGGTACATGAGAATATAAATATCAACTCAATAATGACTAGTGGTTGGATAAAATAGAAATGCCTTCGAGTCACTGAGTCATAATGTTTGTGAATACTGAACTGCCCTCACTGAACACACGACAAAGTTATCTCACTGTTACAGCAATTGCCAAGATATGCGATTAATTTATTTAACAATGATGCTGTAATCATTGAAAAAAGAATAAAAAGTGGTGGAATAAGTAACACTTTAAATACATCTAATCTACACATTGCGTGTTGTTTGTAAAGTCAAATATTTATTATTATTTTTCTCTGCAAAGATGGAAAACATCAGTAGAATTATTTCGGCTTGTCAGGTAGCGAAATAATTTTTTTTTGTTATGGTTTTGTTTATCGTTCATTTGTTATTCCTTCTATCGCTCAGTTTATTTATGAATGTTTAGTTACATTAAAACGATAACTCACCTCTTAGCTGATCGCATTTATCTTGAGTAAATATGTATGTATCATGAAACTGACGCCAGCTTCCCTAGTGGTGACGTACAGATATTATTAATGTAGCAAAAGACTACGTGAGTCACGAGACAGTTAGTGAATTATTGCTGTTTGTCATTCGATATTGTTATTAATATAGAAAGGTAAGTTTGGAATAGTGTGTTGCTGTTTTTTTTGGAATTAGTTTTTTTCTTCTTCTGGTCCTCTTTCCTGATCCCATTATTTGAAATAATTAGTATTGATATTTATGTGTTACTGTTAATTAACATTAGTATCAAGGCCTGGCCAAGCACGTATTTATTAACTTTGTTTTGGTAAGTGTTAGAGTTTATTCCAAATGTTGTTACAGTTTAATAAATTGAACCCTAGTTATAGCTGCGTCTTATTTTAGACCGTTACAGGCTAGAATAGAGGAAAATAGTTTCAGTTGAATGATCAAGCAGTTAGTATCATAACTTGGTTCAATTTCAAACGTTATTACTTTGGGTTAATAAGTTAATTCTTTATGTCATTTATTTACTTTATACATTTTTATGTTTAATTCAGTTAAATAATCTACCACTGTTCTAACAAGTAACTATTTTTAATATGTAGATCGTTATCTTCAACTTTCTAAACTGTAAATTATTCATACAACCTTCAGCAATTTACAATAACTATGTTAACTGGAAATCGTTACAACTTTTTGTGCAACACGATTGTAAAACACTGCAATAAGACGAGGGTGTTAAACATAGTACATTCAAGTGTAATTTATTGTGTGTAGTGTGATTATTTTTCATTATGACTTAACTAGATCTAATTTCAAATATGTTTGGATGAAAGTCCAAAGATAATCTTTTGTATGAAAAAAAAAATAAACATGATGTTATTTATCAGACAATTTGAGCCTCCTTGTGTTTAGTAGTTTGACTGGAGAAGAACCAGCCCCAGTAATGTTTTGGACCTTTACCAAAGTGCAGGAATGGACGCCATCTGTCGGTTTCCTCTTCATACCGCCAATATAAGTTGCCTATTATACAACCGGTGAAGAGCAACCCAAAGGAAATAATACCTAAACAGATCATAGAAATCTGAAAAGCAGTTTGTTTTGAGTTTTGAATCACATATGACGGAATACACAACCACGGCGTTAAGACGGTTAAAATGATGAATCCAGCAAAGAGTATGAAAGAACACGATTCTGAACACATCTGGATTTGTCTCCGTTTCGTCTCCAGTGATGGTGATTGAGGATACAGTATGTATGGACCGTCACTGAAAATAATAAAAGTATTCAAACCAAACATATTAGAATACAAGTATGGTTAATGACAAGTATGGTTAAAAGCAGACAAAGTTTACTTGAAATAAAGGATGAACTCATTTAAAAAAACTATTGAATACGATAGTTTCATGACATTAATTGCAAACAACGAGACTTTATTTTTACACATTTCTTCCATAGGAAATAAATGCTTTAAAGGCAAAAATTACTTTTCGAAACAAACTTTCTGAAGAAGATTAATGCTCGGCAGTATATTTACATATTTATTGATTTTGTAGTCACGCATGAGTTAATTTTTTAGTAGCTTTGATCTTAGCTTTTGTGACACAACATTGACACACGTGAACAACGTATTTCATCACTATGAGGTAGCGTGACAGCTGGACACTTCCAGTTCTTACCTTTCCATGAGCAGAATAAAAATAAATCTTTATTCAAGTATGTTCAGAAAATTTTTTTTCAAAAATGTAAGCGGTGTACTGCATTTATTATGTACTCGTAAACAAGTAGTCGTGAACTTGTTTGACTCTCATCGACTCGGGTCAAGGTTTACAAGCCACAGTGGTCATTCATGAGAACTTGAAAAAGAACCGCGTAAATTGTTTATTTTACTGAAATTTTCAAACATTTCCAGATATATTTGCTCTTAAAACACTTACAGATCTTTATATATTGTAAATTCGCACTGTGCAGTACTTATCTTACTTCACGGATTAGTTACACGCAGTCAACGAGTGTGTCCCACATGGACATATTGGGCTTTCTCTTAGATGATGTTGTGGAAAACCTAGTTTTCATCTTGAAACTGCCTTTCTCTAGCCACACTGATGTGTCTACGTTTATAAATGTCTGCCTTGCTTTCACCTATATCATGAGTAGTATCTGCCATTTGAGGGGGATACCGTTATTGTTTTGTCTATAGAGTGTTATGCTCTCTCAGTTTCCATCCAGAATTATTACTGATAAGACCTCTCGATGGAGTAAAAGAAGTGGTATTTTTGGTCTTCATGTAATCGTTCTTGTCTTGTGTTGTAAGTAAATAAAGATTACTTTTCACTTCAGTTTGCACTGTGTTTTGTTTCTTTTCTTCGACTCAATCAAGTCGAATATTTAGCTTTAACTCCATAATACATATCCTGGTCGTTCCTCCTCGTATGTCCAGTTACTACCCAAAAGGTGAATCAATGAACCTGAGAATACCACAAAGTTTCTATGTTGTCTCTCCTTTGGGTGTAAAGTATATAAAAATGAAGGGGTGGCAGAGTTTTGTACAAATTGAAATGAGCTGGAAGTAAATATTTCCTTGGATGTGTAATTAGAATGACAACAAATTTAGGTAATTTAGAATTCTGAGACTTTGACATGACAAAATGTGTGTTATCAATATAGTTACTTACTACTGTTTATGTTTCTTAAATAAATATATTCTTTCTTCAGCAGCCAGAATTTAAATTGGGCTACGATTCAAATTGTTTTTATAGAAGACAGCAAGCTTGTCAGTTGAAGAGCATTAAACCTTATTGTAAGTATTGAACACCAACATTCAACATCATAAATATGAATAAAGATTATTTGTTGTTTGTTTTACATTTTCATTACTAGTCTTACCTTTATCGTCCATGTTCATTTTGTTCCTTCACATCTACTGTCTTAAAAGATGCCTAAAGTAAGTTATTAAGCAACAATTTTCGTGCTGTGATCAAGGATTTGTTATTGTAGAGTTTATTTTGAATGCACTTCTATGTTTCGTTTGATGTTAAGCTTGTTAATCAAGACTATATAATATTTTTCCTAAAACCACCTAGAACATGCAGTGGGTAGGAAGAAGCTGTGACTCAGATAAGGACATGATGTAAAAGTGTAGCAAGATCTAGGATAAGCCATTTTGAGAGTTATACCATTGCTTTACACCTTAGGGACTATGAAGTTGAAAGGCAACTTGGAGAGACGCCAAGTGCTACACCAATTTGATTTATTTGGGTTACCTCACATATACAGGAGCATAGGATGGCGAATGAGGTGTCTTCTTTTGAACATCTAGATGTAAGCTAACTAGTCATGCACCACCAGGGTCTTGTTATCGGAGAAAGAGGTAAGATGCATATGGTTGACAATGTGAAACAGTCAGTATCTGTCCATGTTCCCGCAGAAGCCTGGGTATTAATAAATCTTCCACGCTACTGAGGCATACTGCTCTGATCGTAACTGGAAATATTGAATTATTAAGGATGTCCATGTTTTAAAGCTTTTGGAAGAGAAATAAAGTCTTGCTCAAACAACGATGATGTCTCAGTCACACAACAGCATATTAATGTGGTGACACACAAGAATGCTTTTTCCATGCAGCAGACATACAAAAATCTGCTGAAACATTTATTTGGTGCAAAACAATAGATCTGGCTTTTAGCTGTTGGATAACGAATGTAGGCCTAAGACTAACTTAAGCACTCAAAAAAGAAAAAGACGAAAAGAATGCTATGAATTTTGCATCATGCCATACATCCTGGTAAAGCATTTGTTACTTTGTCTAAGCATTCTGAAATTACCTAAACCACTCTTTAGGAACACCTGAAATAATATTGCTACCATTAACAAATATTATAGACTTAAGTAAATATAAAGACAAAGTCTTGCAAGCAAAACTTCAGTAAATGTAAGATTAAAGTATTAAAACAGTAACTGTACAACGAAATAAATTATTCTAAACACCATCAATTTTATGGTAAAAATTCACACAAATAACCAACACCAAGACAAAAAACGTGGAGAACGGCCTTCTGTAATCTAAAATTCCTTCACACACAAACAAATAAAAAAACTTCACTGATGTCACTCCAACATGTTACTTCAATTCCTCCTTCACACACAAACAAATAAAAAAACTTCACTGATGTCACTCCAACATGTTACTTCAATTCCTAGATTAATTATTTTCAACAGGAATCATGTAGTCGGTAGACTGTGTATGTAGGGATAGCTAAGGTACTCAATAGGTATAATACAAATATACATGCTAAAATTCAACGATGACAGAGAGTTTTACATTAAACAATTATTGCCAAACACACTCATACGTTTCTCAACCCAACAAGAAGCCATCGCTAAGATACCAAACCAGAAAGTGACCAACCCACCAAATTGTTCATCTTTCATCTTGTTTCAGTCAAGATAACTCTACAAGTAATTTATCATTAACGTCATTTTAAACCTAAATTCACTCTTTGTGTTTCTGGGCAGTACACGATGTCATCACGTAGTCGTAATAACTAGTAGTAATTTTAAAAAGTCAAAACATAATTCTAATGTAAACGATGTTATCATTAACCTTTAAAGTTATTTTTTTACAGATATTTACTATTCCTTTAAAAAGCTTAAGTACAGGGTGAAACAGGAATTACCAGCAAATAATAGATAAACATTATATGACTGCAACATGTAGCATACCCAATGCTTTGTACACTATACAATCAGTGTTTTTAGGGAGCCAACCACTATATTATATATGAAGTGAAGGAGTAAAAAAATCAATACACATAATACTGAATTTTATAAAATACACTAGCTTTCAGTCAGGGGTAAGAACATCACAAAACAAGTAATAAAAACATTTTGTAAAAGTAAAATGATGTAGGAATGGCAGTGCCAAAAAGAATACAAACAAGAATATAGGGATGATACAGCTACACATATATCATCCCTACCTGACTTTCAATATTAAAATTTAATGTTACACTGTAAAACGCATACTTGACTTTAATATTACTACAGTTGAAAGTTATATATTCCTGACTGTTGGTATGTAGTACGTTTATCATAACATTATGGTTATGTCAGGGTTGGCATCAATGTAGTGTAACTAAGATCCTAGGCCTTACGTACAAGGAAAACCAAGTTGAGTCAAAACATGTCTTGATTATTACAGACCCGCTACGAGGTCGTCGAATTGACCAACCTCGTAACCATTTTGTACTCGTGCATTTTACAGTGTAACATTGAGTCTTAATATCGAGAGTCATGTAGGAATGATCTACATATAGCTGTATCATCCCTAAATTTTTGTTCGCATTCTTTTTGACACTACCATCCCTACATCAATTTATATTTACAAAATGTTTTTTTTTCTATATTAATTGTGCAATTACAAGAGCTTGTCTAAAATACGACATCATGAAATACTTCTTGCTCAATATTGACACGTTTTATTAATACATTCAATTCAAACTTCAGGATTTTTTGTATATGCTTATTATAACACATATTCATCATTTCAGAGCGTATAGGATAAAATTGGGTATGTTAAGTTACAATCACAAATTTGTTATTTGTCGATAAAGTTATTTTACACTCAATTATTTGAAGTTAAAAAACACATGCTTTTACTGTGTATTCAGCAAGTGCTTGCCAGATTCCATCACGACTGTTATCACACCGGTTTAACTAGTTTGGAAACTACAGCGGTAGAACTGTTGTTGTACTGATGAGGTTGCCATAAGTAGGTCAAGCATGAACTAAGCGTCACTGTGAAGTAACCTTGAAAGCAGCAGATGAATGACGACAGGTAGTTAGTTGGAATAACTCACAATTTTGACATTTTCGGCACTTATTATTATTATTATTAGAGAAATAATGTTAATTTATGAATCGCAAATTGTGACTATTGTTATTATAACTAAACGTAGACATAGTATTGCTGATACAGAATTTGCTTTGTTGATTATACACAAACACGTCAGGTTACTATACTGGGAGATATCTAACAGTTCGAATCGTTAGTGTGCTTCAGTAGGCTATCTAATTAAGCAAGATTTAACGTACGAAAAATATCAACTTCAGCTGTTGCTTTTAGTTGATTTTTTTTACCTGACATAACTTCAACTACTCATTTTATTTTTGATATTCCTGTTTATTACACTTTAGACAAATTTATCTAAAGAAAATACAATAGGAAAATAAAGACGTTAAATCAAGCACGCTGAATAGAATAAAACAAAACTAAACTTTCAGAATAAATTATACTCTATCTCAAAATAATAATATACGATCAGAATTGGAGATATTTACACCATATACAAGCCGGTCTTATTACTTCAAGGGGATATTTACATCAAGCAAAGACCCTGCTGGGAAACGAGATCACTTGAGATTGATGCAGATAAACATGGTTTGTAACAACGAGAAAACTACACATGATTTCCAGGTCAAGTGGCCACCAAAACTCGCAGTCCAATACCAAGACTGAGACTGCATTTACCGAACAGGTGGTACAGTCTAATTCCATGTTTAGATAAAAAATATCAACAAGTTTGTCAGTTCAAACCAGAACCATAGTAAAAGAACTAACTTTTGAAACATACACGCACATACAAAATTAACTGACAGGCTCGTTTCTGTCTTGAAAAAGAGACTTTGCTCGAAACGTCGCAGCTTAGGAAAGGAAAAATAAAACCACTGTAATTTTTTACTGTGATTTATCTCCAAAATCTAATTTCTTTAGTTTTTTTCACCTTCGCATATTTTTTGTTCCGTCAAACAATATTAAATTATAACTCATAGTCTGGTATAGTTAGGTTATAAACATGTTACACATTCACACCAACAATTACATTAAAACTAAATAGTTTAATCTGAAACACAAGTTTCTAATTTGAATTCAATTATAATAACTTATTTTAATTTAGTCTATATGGTTTTTCTTGCTATTACTTAAAATTGGTACTTCTTTCTGCACTGTCGTTATTAACGTTGAACTAACTATATAACTAACAATAGCAAATCTGTTGTTTCTACAGTAGTGGATTTTTCAACATGAACGGCGCACGTGAGCTAAACAGTCAAATCATAGACCCCTAATTTCAAACTATAGTCCAGAAGGAAGTCAGCCAGTACCACCTGCTACTACTAAGACTTGTCCGGCTCTTTGAACCGAAAAAGAAAACTGGCTATCACTTCTATAATGTGTCCATAGCTGAAAATGCAAAGTGTCTTCAGCGGTATCATGTCTCGAAACCCGGCCCCTTCGATACATTACGTTTCTGCAATATCCATGTGATGAAACTTTTACAGAAACAATATAAATATATATATATCTGTGTGTGTATATATATATAGAAAGAGAGAAAGACGTGTGTGTGTGTATATATATATAGAGAGAGAGACGTGTGTGTGTGTGTATATATAGAGAAAGACGTGTGTGTATATATATATATAGAGAGAGAAAGACGTGCGTGTGTGTGTGTGTATATATATATAGAGAGAAAGACGTGCGTGTGTGTGTGTGTGTGTATAGAGAGAAAGACGCGCGCGCGTGTGTGTGTATAGAGAGAGAGAAAGACGCGCGCGCGTGTGTGTGTGTGTCTGTATACTACTTTTATAGGCTACTAAAGAACAAAAACTGAATGACAGTACTTACACTATTCGCGATTTTATTTTCATAAGATATATTTATTGACTAAATATTTTAAGAAACTTGGTACATATATATCCCTCCAATAATAATTATTATGGACGGAGGTTTAGGGGAATACTAACCTATTTTCAACAATAAACCTTAAATTCATTTTATGGGTAATGTTTAAAAATTAAATTGAGAAGCTCGTTATTTACTGATAGAAAACTTTCAAAGTTCACTACTTTCAAACAATAATCCATAATAATATGTATTTAAAACTATATCCTCTTAATTTTAAAGCTAAGTTAATGTACATACATTGTGAAGAAAGAAAAGAACTACAGGTAGGTTACTCTCCGTCATTAATGAGAGAAAATTTAACAGACGTTCAGTCAAAAGTTTAAAGACCGAAAACGGTTACCGAAACATGTAGTCGTACTGAAATAAAAACTATATATATACGTTTTAAAATATTAGTTCATTATATCTTTAAATTGGTAAATAAAATTATGAACGTGTTTTTGTCTTTTTGATTTAATGATAATGCAGTGTGTATATATATATACAAACCAATTTATTTGAACAGACAAACGGATATGCAAAATGGACAATTAGATAACAATTAACAATGTTTGAAACTTGTAACACTTTCTTGACAAATAATTGAGAACAATCACGTTAATCGTCAAACTGTTAACAGTATTGTTTTCATGTACATAGACGAACTGTCTAATTTAGATATCGCATGAAATAGATATAGCTATCTATATATGTGTATGTATATATATATATATATATATATTAAGAAGTAAGGTCTTACCTTGCAATTACTTGTACGTTTTTGTCCATGTTCTCTTTCAATATACTTTGGGGGTCAGATGAGATTTTTATCTTCTGTCCACATATTGTGTAAATCATCTCACCTCTCTTGGCACCTGATTTTGAAGCCGAGCATTGTGGAGGGTCGTGACCATCTACACAATGCATCATTGTGAGTTTGCAGTCCACCAAACGTTGGTCAAATACGTGGCGTTCTTCCCTCGAAGAGACGCCCTTGACGTTTGTAAAATAAATTGGATAAATTTGGCCTCAAGCACATGAATCAGATGCCTTCCTCTCCTCGTTGGCGAGGTAAGGTGCTAAGGCACGTTTTCCTAACGTTATTGATCTCCTGAAGGGTGAGTTTGACTATCCTGATTCACCATAACCTTGAGAAGACGTATATTCCTTTTTTATCAGCTGTTAAGGTCATAGACTCCATGGGGGCTGTTGGATTTTCACGTTGTAGCTTTCCTCTATCACAATGGGCTTTTGATGTTTGTGTAGCTGTGTTCCTCAAGATGTACATTTTCATTTTTAATATTTAAAATAGGTGAAAAGTAACTTGTCTAAAATTTACGTATTTACAGACGTATTCAAAGTTCACATTAGTGCTGATACATCAACATCACATTTACTGGTGACGTTTATAATTATTCAACATTGGCTTTTATAACGCTTATTGTATTAAGACAGCATATTTCTATCCGAAAGTATACAAAAGCTAGAAAGGAAGAAATTTAACAATCCACTTTGAAACTACTGCTCACATGAACTATCTTTAACACTAGCAACGTGTTTTATTACTGTTTCACAAAGGTGCATCAATTTACGAATTTTACAAGAAAAACCACATGGCAGTTATTAGATTCAAATACAAATTGTCCTATTATAACATTATAAATAGCCATCTTTGTTTCATTCTTGAATTTTGCGCGAAGCTACAAAGCTAGCCGTCCCTGTTTTGAAATGATAGACTAGATGAAAGGCAGTTACCTAGACAACATCACTAACCGCCATCTCTCGGGCCACTCTTGTCAGATCGAATAGTGAAATCTAACCGTCATTCTTATAATGTCTCAGACAACAAAGCACATTTTGGGGGGGGGGGTGCAGCAATGGGACGCGAGCCACGGAACTTTAGACCCACAGTTCAGTACGCTAACCACAAATTTTCTTTCCTTACGATTAGTTTTTTAAATAAACTTTTGTTTCCTTACGCCAAGTCGTCTACAAGTTTAAGCTACTATCTGTATCACTGCAGATGGGTGGACTTTCGTAATAGAAATTAGAGTGTCAACTTTACATTTATTATGTGATATCATTGTTTATTAATTTACCACACCGTTATGAAATACTACTTTTATCAACAGTAGTGATGCAGCTTTAATGACATAGTATAAATAACAATAATAAAATGCATTATTAAATTTGTATTATCAAACGTTGATACGCATTTATAATTTTACAGAACGAAAATAAATGTTTCGAAAAGATTAATTTGAGCCCGCCAGGACCCATCAAGTTGTCCATCCTTAATGGAGAGTTTTATGCTGCAGTGTGATTGACTAAGACTAATTACAAATAAAGGACAAAAACCAAAGCATTGTTTCCAAATTTACGTCATAAGATAACTTTTAGAAAGTTTTTGAATGGTAATTTATTTTCCTTTTATAAATACTTTTCATTTTACGTCTTTACTAAAGATAATGAACTGGAATTGGAATAATTGAATTTTAACGCAAACGGCATCTTATGCGCATGTGTGCTAAACAGGCAGGTTTAGAGGCCTCTAGAATTCAGGTATATCTATCCCTAATCTGAACGATGAACCAGAAAGAAAGAAAATCAGCTAAGCAACACCCGCCAACGCAATGTCTTTGTCTGTCTCATCGACTGTTACTTTTACGACGTCCTTGCACCTGAAGATGTGTCGCGAGCTCGGTGCATCACGTCTCTTTGGATCCATAGCCAAATACGCTAATCACGATGGCCCGCTAATCTACTGACACACCCACTTTGAAACAACTTATTTATTTTATTTAAAACAAACTAACACAAAGAGAGAATTGCTGTTAACACAATTCATATTTTATAGTATGCTTCGCAATACTGTGCTGATAAAAACATCCATGAAAGTCAATCAAACAAACCAAACCTGAAAATTCAAGTCACCAAAAATACTAAATATATCTAACTTAAAGTATTCTTAGCCTTTCCTTGTACTGATAACTATTCAACAACAGAATCCCCTAGTGAGCAATCTATAATGATATTTGGTACTTTGGCATTTATCAGTGTGTGTGTGTGTAAAAATGGATAGCAATCTTCTAAATAATTGTTTTAAACTTGTATTGTGTCATAGCCAATTTCACAGAAAATTTGGGAATCATTGGCGATTCTCTCACACTAAACGAAACATACCTACAGTCAAGCTCTTAGAATAAAGAAAATATGCTCAGATGAAACAGACTACAGAAAACACACCAAGGATCTGAAACAAACCATGTTACAAAGAAGATATAAAGATACCGAAATCTACAGACAAATTTTCTGACAAGCACAATCAAAGAAACTTTAAAATATCCAAATAAATCACTTGTGAAACAAAATACACCATTTACCTTATACAATGTAAAAATGCAATTACCAACATGTAGGACACACATAAACAACTCTTAGAGAACGTTCAACAACCATAAATCTTCTATTAA
>NW_013666436.1:213577-231651 GCF_000517525.1 Limulus polyphemus
AGTTATATTTATTGCCGTGTTGATTTTATTTTTATTTTTGATCGGAAATTAATATAAATTTAAACATATTTGTTATACTGTACGTCTCTCAGTCCAGTTTAAAAAGTGGGCTATAACATGTAAATATATATTTTCATAGGTCCATTGTCGAGAAAACATATGATGTTTTTACCATTACAGAACTGAAAATTAATATAAAAACACTTAAGAATTCAGCCCCCGGAATTAGAAATATTTTTCTTAAAAAAGCTTCAAACCTTTTACTACTACATTTAACAAACATTATAAATTTATCACAATTAACTGGTTACTACTATCTGGACACGTGAAAACAAGCTACTATTACCGTATATTAAAAACAAACCAATAGATCAAACCCAGACAATTTTCGCTCCATTAGTTTGTTAAGCTGTCTTGGCAAGCTAATGGAGAAAATAATATCGAACAGATTCATATACTTCTTTGAAACAAACAATTTACTATCAGACATCGAAAACGCATCAAGGCGAAACAGACAAACAATAGACCACCTCACACGATTAACTGAATCAATCTACAAATCATTTAATAATAATCAGGCCACAATAGGTATATTTTCAGATGTTAAGAAAGCATTTGACATTGTCTGGCACAATGCCATAAAGTATAAATTATGAAAGTTAAATGTTAATGAAACTATAAACAGATGGACATCAAACTTTCTAAACGACAGAACAGCTAAAGTTAATGATATGTTATCAAAAACATTCAGTATCACGGCAGAAGTACTGTAAGGATCTGACCATTCGCCTCTCCTATATATCATATTTGTTTCCCAACATAACATATAGATATCACTATCTATATCACTCATAGCAATGACCCGTGTCCAAAAAACCACTGAATTTAATTCTTAAATGGTGTAACAAATGGCGAGTGATACTAAATCCAACAAAATTCCCCTTTTTCAAAAAATTACGACATGAAACACATGAAAAATCTCAAGAAAATCAAACTTAAGCTAGGAGACACACTAAATAAATACAAGTAACAACATCAAATTCCTCTGAATCACCTTTGACACCTGTCTAACATGGAACCAACATATTCGAAACATACATGCCTCGATTAACAAACCTATCAAGCACATAAGACTAATTGCAGGTAAGCACACAAACTACACATCCACAACATCCCTAAAAATATAAAACATTTGTTCGCCCATTTATAGAATATGGCTGTTAAATAACTTACAATATGTCAGAAAACAACTACAAATACTACAAAACAAAGCATTAAGATTAGCCCTAAGGCTTTCAAAGTTTACTCCAGAAAATTACATACATAAAATCAGCAACCTACCCACTTTAAAAAGTAGAATAACTAAACTAGCTTTTAACTATTATAAAAAAGCAAAAAAAAAAATAAGTTTGAGTGCTACACTTCATAAAATTTCTCCCACCAAACACACTTCGCCATACAATCCGTTCTGCAAACAGGAAAACAAAGAATAAAACATACACACAAAGAGCTGAACTCTATTTTGTCATTCATTACTAACTATCGTGTGTTATTTTACAGCCAGAACACAGGACAGACGCCGAATAATCTATCTGTCCTGTGTCCACAAATTTTCACCAGAGGGAGTATTGTTGGGCTGCCATGACGTCATAGTTCCACAAATTGTCACTGAGGGCGCGTTGCTAGGCGGCTTGACGGACGATTATGTAATAGTTCCAGGAAGTAGGGGATGTATTGCTAGGCCGCGATGACATCATAGGGCCATTCAACCAGCACGAATTTGATCAACTTGCCTCAACATGACTATATTTAATACATTGGTTTAAATCACTGTTTCATTAGTTAATTAAATTTTCTAATCATTTATATGTAAATCGTCCTAAAAAGGACGATATCATGAAATATTATGCATTAATTAAAACTTACACTACTAGTTTGACTTTATGATATCAATATAACTTGACAAAATAATTCATTTACACATGTTTTACAAAGATGGATGGTGTTATACATATACATCTGTTACTAAAACAAATTGTTTTTCAATGTGCCTCAACATGCGATTACGTCATCAATAAAACGTTTATTAAATATTATGCAATAAGTAAATTTACACTTTCATTAGCATGCTATAACTTCACAAAATATTTCATTTTACAGATGATACTTTATAGTTTTATCTTATACAAGTTTTACAAAAAATGAACACAATTACATTTCCTTCCCATTTATATGTAAATCAGACGATATCATGAAATAGTTAAACTTATTGTTTGACTCTTTAGTTATAAATTAAGTCCTGAAAATCGATGGTTAACACTAATTTGTTAGTTCCATACATTTTAAATCATCCTAAAAGGACGATATCTTAATTAAAACTCAATGTTTGACTTCTTAATTATTAATCAAGTGATTATTTCAAAGATTTTCGGCGCTTATTTAATATGCAAAACAAACTATTTCATTTTACATATGATACTTTTATAGTTTTATCTCATGTTTTACAATGGTGGATACTACACTTCTACATATGTTCAATGTCTATCTATATTTAATTATTTTAAAAATGGTTTTAATGACAGTTCATAGGATTTTAACAAATATGCCGTGACATTGTTACTATATTTCAACATGTGATAACGACATCAATGTCTAGATTTAATTATGTTAAAACCATTGTTTTGCATATTTTAACATCTGTATATTTTGCTACAACTAAAAAATAATAAATGAATGACTTACTCTTTATCCATCCATTTTCTATAGAAGGTTAAAATTGCATAAAACTCTTAATCTGTCTAATGCTTTTAGGAATTAATAACTGCCAAACACACCTCCAAACTTCTTTGCATACACAAATATTGTTAAAGTATGGAATACATTTCTAAACTGTTCATAGGTTCTTTCAGACAATGTTCCATAGGACAATTGTTGTTTCTCCATTTTCTATTAAAAGTTCACAAAACTAACTGACATTATTCTATAATACATAAAACCACCATGGAAATAGTGACATCATTATCGTCTACTAACCTTTAACTCAACCTACAGTTTACTAAATCTGACGTGTTCAAGGCCATTAACAGACTTGGTTTTAGAAAATATATAGGGCAGAGCTTCAAGTTTAGAAAAACTTTTAGTGTTAGCTAAATCTTAACTATTAGGTAATAACGTCATGTGGTCAAGGCACATGTGATTTTGGCATTGTGAGTTCCTAAATTTATTGCTGTCCCACTCCGGGACACGAAATAAAGAGGCTGGACATAATATAAAGTACAAAATTACAATCTTTATTATAACAGTAAACACAAACACAGTGTGAGTGTGTGTGTGTACTTGTTACACGATGGACTGACACTTTTACTGGATTGGAACTGTTCTCTCCAAACTGTACTTGATGATAACTTCAACAAAACTGTTTTAATCTAAAGTTCCTTACTTAACAAGACAGTTAATGTAGGTTTTATCAAAAACTACTAGCGCTACTCGCGTGCTGGTAATTGTCCTTCAAACATAAGAAAGGATATAACCTTGAGCCACCACCTGACCTGTCATTGGATGGTACAGCTGTTTACATTCTTGCACAACGTCCAACATTACTGCCCTACAAATTCATACATTAATACATGTTATCTCTAAAGAATGAGAAAAGGCAGCTAGAACAAAATTAACGACTTCCTTGAGCAAGTTATATGTGAAAACTTCACACACCAGAACAACTAACTAATTCACAAAAAATATTATATTAAAATAAGGAGTTAGAAAATGCTTTGTATGTTTATGTACCAAAATACTCAATATTAGCTGTGTATTTTATATGGGAACGTATGGTGAATTGTTTTTATCAATAAATTCAATAACACCATTTTGTGAACATCACTATTTCACAATACTATTAGGGCACTTACCTCATCTACACTTGAAATCGTAGTGTATAAGATGAATTACGATTGATATGACATAGAAGATGACCTTAGGGATAAAACCACAGGGTAGGCCCCAAAACGACAGTACATGCAACTAACAATCGTTTTCTCATACTTCACTATTTCTAAATTATTTGCTTGTCACTTGACATCTGAATCTCTCTATATAGTTCACATTTTTGTATTTTATTTCTAACGATAATATATAACCAATAATAAATATTGTATTTTGTAAAGTGAATACTACTTATGTTAGTGTCAGTTAATGTAGCAGTTCATAATAAAACGTTCTGAATTCAAATAGATATAGGTAAAAAAGATTTAAGGCAGATAATACATAACTGTTCATCTTGTAGTTGGAATTGTAATTAATCTAAACAGTAGCTTTCTATACATGAAGCACACGAGCACCTGCATTCTGCACCTGACAGAATAAACCCATCGAGCTATGTAATGAAAATATCCATAATTTAAAGCAACAAATTGTACACTGATTAAAATTGTTTGGAACGTTCTGAATATTAAAGAGGATCAAGTACTTGTAACCTAGGTGTTTTATATATCAAATTTTATACATAATTTCTAGTACAGAACACAAAACTGAGTTTGAATATCAATTTAAAATTACGTATCGTGTCTGAAAACTAAAACATTACATGAAACGTAAAGC
Organism: Limulus polyphemus; assembly: GCF_000517525.1. NCBI lineage: Eukaryota > Metazoa > Arthropoda > Merostomata > Xiphosura > Limulidae > Limulus > Limulus polyphemus. The sequence goes on from NW_013666436.1 coordinate 218,174, forward strand.
ATTATCAAAAACATTTTATTATAAAGGATATACATATATCATTTGTTATTTATACACGATATCACCAACAGCATATTTAGAAAATAATCAAGTATATATGAAGTACAAACCTACATTACGCAATTTATTTCAATAGTGTTTCACCTCACAGATTTTCCTCGATGTCTTCGTAAATTTCTATTATTTTTAACCAGTGTTAACATTAAATTTTATGAGCATTAGATTAAATAGTAATTTAATTTAACGCAAAATTAACACTAAGCATTAAACACATGTTAAAAAGATCAAAGTAAACAGAAATTATTGACTAACAAGGAAAATATATTACAACTAAACAAAGGTGAAATCTATCTCTTTGATGCATACATATTAATGAAATGCATTGATAACGTTATTCTAAAACGATTTTGAATAGGCAAATCAGAAAACCACAGATAATAAAAAGTCGCGGTGGAACAGGTGTATCAGCCTACTGTTTGACATTCTTTGGTGTTCATAATAAGTGTAATACTGTCATATTCTCGGGGTAAACAGCAGGAGTATTAAATAAGACCGTGAATCAGTGAATCATTAAATATTACTATTCCTCGAAATGACTTTCTGTTGATTGACTTACGTCTTAAACTAAATATAGCTCTCTCTATTTCTGACTAAAACCGACACTCCTTACCAAGCCAGAAACCTCGTTTTTACTTGTAAGTGACAAACGTCACCACGTAACTGTTCTTTTTCTAACAACAACAAAAAAGCTATAACCTCTAGATATAATCTACTCGGCCACTGAAGAGCATTACTGTCGATGACCTATCCTCCACAACTTGCAGTAATATTCCAAAATGTAAGGTAGACACTATTTGTTACAGAACAACAACAGTAAATAGAACAAAATAACGGTTTTCTGGGCCAATTATGCGTGCTAAAGCTGCATAGAATCAAACTGGAACATCTCTCACAGCAGCTTCAGTGGGCCAAGAGGCACTTCAAAATTTGGGTGGATTTTGACTCCAAAGCAATCTTACTTTTCTCATTTTAACTGAAAACTTACTTCCTTTAATCAAAACAAGGAAAATACAAGTTGATAATGAGAAAATAACGTGTCAAGTACATATATTACTTAACATTTTATCTAGCACAAACATATGTAATCAGATATCGATCAGTAGTTAAGTTACGTTTCGAGGAACAAATCTAAACGATACTTTAACCTGAAACTTTTCAAATGTCGTACAAGTAAAGTATTTCGGCTTCAGGACACTTCAAAACTTCTATGCAACAATAGAAACAAACAACAACTTTTTCTACATTCATGTAAGCACAGATAGAAACAATACCAGAGTACAGCTCCACCTGCTGGATAAGTTCGCTATTCTTAGGTATACACAGAGTTACTACTCACAAGACACTCATATAGGGTAACACTAGAAACAAGAAAACAAAACATAAGGTTTAAACACATAGCCAGAGTTTATGACATCTATATTGAGCAGTAACACAACTGTAAACCAATACGTATGTAACATACAGAATCGTCTATGATCCTTGGCAAGTCAACAACTTCTCAATCTTTCAGATACATGTTGAAAATACAGAAAAGACAATGAACCAATTAACTTTGTACTGTAATACCTTCTGTAATACATTAACCTGAAGGAAAGTTTAAAGTTGTGTTTGAAAATACTCTTTGTTTTGAAACATTTAAAATATACAACTTCTTTACTTTGTTAGTTAAATATAGCCAGCTTTTTCATGCTAACTGACGTAAGAAAGTTTAACTTACATTTCACTACACTTACTGTAATTTCTTCGTGTAATTAATTCCTTCCTTCACTCCTCTCTGGTTTTATTCATATTTACTAGACATAACTGCGAAAATTTGTATGTATTCTCAATATATACATATTAATTTTACTTTGGTAAAGACTAAATCAAAATGTTAGAAAAGATGCAATGTTTACCTTTACAGCCACTAGTTTAGTCTGACCGTTTATTATCAACATAAAAACCTGAAAAGGAGTTTGGTAGTGCGTAAATTAACTATAAACTATGAAATCTATGTGATTGAGTTTGATAGGGTGTGATTCAGCTACAAGCCCTGAAATGTGTGAGAGACTGATAGTGTGTGAGTTAGCTATAAATTCTGAAATATAAGAGAAGAAGTTTGATGGTGAGTGAGCTATTTATGAACCCTGAAATATATGAGATTGTGTTTGATAATGTGTGAGTTAGCTATAGCCTCTGGAATATAAGGGAGGGAGTTTGATAGTGGGAGAGTTAGCTATAAATAGTGAAATATGTGTGAGGGAGTTTGATAGTGGGAGAGTTAGCTATAAACAGTGAAATATGTGTGAGGGAGTTTGATAGTGGGAGAGTTAGCTATTAATAGTGAAATATGTGTGAGGGAGTTTGATAGTGGGAGAGTTAGCTATAAACAGTGAAATATGTCTGAGGGAGTTTGATAGTGGGAGAGTTAGCTATAGCCTCTGGAATATAAGGGAGAGAGTTTGATAGTGGGAGAGTTAGCTATAAACTATGAAATTACATGAGAGAATTTGGTAGTGAGTGATACTGCTATAAACTCTGAGAAATACGTGAGGGAGTTTGGTAGTGCGTGAGTCAGCTATAAACACAAAAATATATATTAAGGTGTTTCAGAGTGATTGAGTTAACTGTAAAAAAATGAAATATACATGACGGCGTTTGTTGTGAGTGAATTAACTATAAGCTCTAAAATATGTGTGTGGGAGGTAAATATTATGTGAGTTACTTATAAACTCTGGAATATCCGAGAGGGTGTTTCATACTGTTTGAATTGTCTATAATCTGTAAAATAAACGTGGAGGAGACTGATAGTGATTCTGAAGTATACGTGAGGGGGTTTGATAGTGTGTGAAATAGCTATATAAAGTGATATATACGAGAGAATGTTTGATAGGGTGAAATATACATAAGGGGGTTTCTTGGTGATTAGTTAGCTATAAAACAATGAAATATACGTGTGTTGCGTTTATTAGCTGTAAACTCTGAAATACAACTGAGAGAGTTTCATAGTGTGGGAGTTTGTTTGATAGTACATGAATAAGGTATAAACTCTGAAATATATGTTAGTGAGGTTTATTACTAGGGGCTTTTATATGCAACACTATCAACTGAATTTGAAGACAACAATTCAGCACATGAGAAATATTCGAGAGAATAAAAAAAAGAAAATATATTTACTTTTTTCTTTCTCAGTGTAAATACACACTCGGTAACCCAAATGTAAACCAAGATGTATATAACATACAGAATTGTCTATGATCTCCGACAAGTCGGTGACTTCATAGTCTTTCAACCTTCTACGTGTACAGGTCAACAATACTGGATAGGCAGGTGTACTAATTAACTTTGTGTTCTGATACTCGAAGGAATGTATAAGCTTGAGTTTGTGAATTTGTTCTTTCTTTTCAAATATTTAAAAACTACAACTTCTTTACTTTGTTAGTTGACAACAGCCAGCTTTTCCATGCTAACTAGATCTGGCGTAAGAAAGTATAATTTCCATTTCTCTACACGTACAATTATTTCCTCTGTGATTTTATTACAATTTTCCAAATATGACTATGCAAATATATATATATATATATTCAACATATACATATGACATTTAGTTTGTGTTTGCAATGAAACGTTTACCTTTTGGGCTACTAACACTGACCGTTTACTATCTTATACCACACCATAACTAAAAAAATTGGTAATTGAAAATCTGAAATAGGGATAATAAAAAAGTAAGGAAGCAAGGCTAGAGATACTGTAAACATTATTTACCCAATCTACAAACCCCTATTTGGCTATGCGCTGTTACCTAGAATTACATTTGTTGGAGTCAAGATATGGATTTATAGCTTGAGTAAATAATGTCTATTGTATCCCCAGACTTGTTTCTTGATTTTTTTTTTATTATCCCTACATGTAGGATTTTAAATTCCCAATTTTTTATTTATCTTGTTTGCTGGCTTTTTTATGCTCAAATATGGGCAAATAATTACTTGATATAGTAGCTAACTTTATATATATTGCAATGACAATAAACATAGCTAGTAGCTAGCTGATAGAGTGCATGATGATTTACTGTAGCTATTGACTCTTTGATCGCATTAGTTCAAGATGTAAAATGTTAAGCTGCAGCTGAAGATTATCATGGAGATTTGTTTGAGAATATAGTGAGCATTTATAGTTTCTGTGCAACTAAATTCTCTCTCTATATAATGCATAGCAATGGACAAATATATTCTTAGACTAAGACACAATCCCCACTAAGCGCATATAAAATTTTACCAGTAGAAAAGCAGCCTTTTTAAATAAAACATATATGCCTAAAAATCGTATCTTTTTAAGTAAATTATTTTACGAATATATATAATAGAATTTAATATTATGTGTATTTTGTTTATTCCTTCACTTCATACATGATATAGGGGTTGGATCCCTAAAGACACTGATTGTATAGTGTACAAAGCATTAAGTAGCTACATGTTACTGGTTGGTAATTCCTGTTTCACCCTATACTTAAGCTTTTTAAAGAAACACCAGATATTTATAAGAAAGAGAACATCAAGGGGTAATGAAAACATCATTTACACTAGAATTATTATGTTTCAGCCTATGTAAAATATAAAAAAATCGACTTTTCAATACCCTTAGACCTTCACAGTACATTATCTAGTATTCTACAATAGGTTTGGTTACAATATATCAAGCCCTTTTAGTTGTAAGCTGGCAAGAGAAGAAGAAAAAGAATTACAAACGGGCCATTTTGAGCGGATTTTCTTTTCCTTGTAAGTCTAACATGTGTGCTTTATTGTGCATTTTAATATTGACTTTACAAAATTAAATTCTCAAAAAACAAACAAACATATAGTTTAGACAAATACCGATTAAGACTAATTGTTCCTATTTTAGGTCAGCAAAGTTTCATAATAAAGTCATAGGTTTTAAAAGTAGTTAAAATTTTAATCCACAAGTTCAACTACAAATGATATTTAAATCACCTTTAAAGATACAGAATCTATTCAGATCTAAAGATCAATTACCTACCCCTATGCATTAGAGTATCGTGTATAAATACACATGTAATGCCACTTATATCCTCCATACTCCGCAATTTGCACACATAGTGAAAACAGCAACCACCACATCTTGATTAAGAATTTCAAAGTCATCTTATTTGGATCATTCAATACTGAGCTTTTAATTATATAAAGTTTATCGCTAATTATAAAAAGTTTATTCCCTTTGTCACTCTGTTGAGGACGCTTTCACGCACTTTTTTGGTAATGCTCAACAATATAAATCGTATTTTATCAACAAAACTAACACCTGATTGTTCTTAGGCCAACTATGGTGTTTATGTTGAATGTTCAATATTCATGTTAATTTGTTAGAAAATTTTGTTTTTTATTATTTCTTAATGTTTTGATAACATCGCTAATACAACAGCAAAATAGTTTAATTCGGAAGTCTTATGACATTGAATTGTAGCCAAAAGCAAAATAAAATTTACCAAGTTGTGTTTCAGTTAAACCTTACGTTACGTTTATGTATTAGGTATAATGCTTAAATTTGACTACAAATAGGCCTACTATTACTAACGTTATAGAGTCAGTGTTCAAAAAGTTTTAAGTGGTGAATAAATGTTAATTAAAAATATGTTATTTTGGTATTTTAACACATATATTACCTACTTGGCCTTAAAACATAAAGCAAAATAAACGTTTATTACTACCAAATATCTTTTATCTTTTGTGCAATTGAAAGAGTTAAAAATTTGTGTGGAATGTCCGCATTATGTTTTCTAATTCCTGACCTAGAATATAGTGAAAAGGCTCAAGAGTGCCATTTATGTCTCTTTCAGAGTGTACATGTACTTTTGTTCACGATAACATTTCATTTTTCTGCGCAGTTTTTACTAAAATGTGACGATTAAAGAATTACTTCCAGATTGATGAAATAAGTGAAGAGTAGGTGCATTTTGGAGGTACAGACAAATTCGTTTTAGTTAAATTCTATAATTTTCATTAAACATTCAACAATGATTTCCAGTCATCTTGGACGGATTTTTATACTAGTCTATTATAAACTAGTTGAAGTACCCATCCTCTTAACGGAAGTTATTAAATTCATGATTTATGAAAGGTTATCTTAGGACATGAAAAGTTGCTTACCTTATATGTAATTGTAAAAAACGCTAAAACCCTCATAAAAACTGCAAAACACAAAATGTGAAACCCCAATTTTGCTCGTATCTCCGCATGGACCAAACAAGCCTTCATGCCAAATTTGGTGAAGATACATCAGCAATGGGTGAAGTAGTGTTAAACTACATTATTGATTCCTTTACAATACCATACGACTTTTTCCAATGTATACTTAACTGAAGTTTGTCCTCTCTCATAGGTTTTACACCCATACTATGGCACAACAATTAAATGATGTTTTATCAGCATTTATATCATAACAAATTTTCATCTTATCACTAGCTGATTTATATCTTTCTCGGGTAAAGTAATGTATGGCATAAGTCCAATAGCACTTTGAATTTTATTTTCCAAACATCAGCCTGTAGCTTCATATATTATCATTCACTAACTCATGAACAGGAATGGGAGATCTTGATCCCACATTCTCTGATGTTCATACTAATCTAATTGTTTCAATATATTTTTACCATTGCAACAGTTGAGACTGTTGTCCTGGCCTTTTTTATTCCAAAGATCTGACACATCTTTGCAAACAAGGCTGATTCAAAGTTCTGTTCTTGATCTAAGTGAAATGTCATATGCACCCAAAATCTTAAAAGTAATTCACTGATAAGTTTCTTTGCTAGAGTTTCTGCTTTCTCGTTAGAAACAGCATATCCTTCTGGGCATTTGGTGAAATAGTCCATCACCAAGATGTATTTATCCTCACTGGTACTCTGTGACAGAAGATAAAGCACATTGACAGCAACTTTCTCAAGTAATACTTCAATACAGTATTTCTGTAGCTGTACACATTGCTTCTTTAATGGACCATTTCATTCACTGCACAGTTCACACAGCTTGTATCAATCCTCTATAGATTTTCAGTATCTAACACAATAGAGTCGTTATTTTGTCCTCTTCAGTGTTGCTTTAATGTCTAAGTGTCTGCTGTTGGAAGATTATGACGGTGATAGAGTTATTCTGATTGTAGCGACTCTAGAAATTCCAACATATTTCCATTTTTTTACAGATGTCTTCTCACAAACATTTAAATGTAGTAAGTATATTAATAACCAAGTTGGCAATACACCAAATAGCACAACCTAATTCTTGCAGTAAGAGCTGTGTTTTTCTCGATTTACTTTGTTAGCTTACACTTGCTAGTATTCATTCTTCAGATCCAATGTTGAAAACAATTTTGAGCTGAATAAATCACTTAAAGCAGGTTAAATCCTTTGCATTGGATATACATTCTTCTTTGTGATTTCATTAACCTTCAAGTATTCCACACAGAACCTCGTGGATCCATCCTTCTTCTCAAGTACAATATGTGATACCCAATGACTAGTACTCGGTTCTATTACTCCTTGTTCTTTCATGGCATCTATTTTTTGAAAGCCTCAACTTGTTTTGCCACTTGGGGTCGTCTGTCCAACTGAAGCGTTGAGACAGAATCTCTAGTATTATTTTTCTGAAATATTATCTGTACAACCTTAAATCATGGGGGTTTACTGGAGAAGATATTATGGTACTGTACGAGTAAGATACATAATATATAGTACTGATAGGTTGTATAAAGGCTTTCACATCTCCTCTAAATGGAGCAGTAGGCACTCCTGGTGTAATTAGATTTGTCATTAGACTTACCACAGTTTGTTTCTCAGGTGGTTACTTCTGATGTTTTTTGATGTGGATTTATTACTTGTATAGATTCACATCTTACAATGTTTTGTCCCATATTTCATGGTTTGTTGTGTTAATGACCCTAATGGTGACATTCTTATTCCTCAGATCCACAAGTTCTTCCAACCAATAATCCCACAGGAGAAGTTGGAGTGTTTGATTCTATTAAACCCCAAGCTGCTAGATGTAAAATTTTCCTAAATAGTACTGTCGCTGAAAGTTCAATCTCTGAAGGAGTGATTGTAGTGTAGATGGCTAGAATGTGAAACTGAAGTAAGTCTAGTCTCGCATCTGTGTTTCTGCATTAAATCTATTCATAATATGCATTTTTCCTTGATATCAAGTACTCATACAGCATGTTGGTTAGATAACTTCCACACTGACTGTGACTTTGAACTTTCCTCTTACTGAAACTATATGACCACCTATTGTTTCCATCAATAAATCTTCTTGTTGAATATTTACAGGCAATTTCCTACAAATTATTACAGATTTGGTTGAACAATGGTAACTGTACAAACAGTGTGAATCAACACATTGCAAGGCTTTCCATTAATTATTCCTCTGACTTGTGGACTGGTTTCTTTAAATAATAAATTCCCTATTTCAATTGGAGCAAATGGGTTAATCTTAACTAAATGTTGTCCCACAACTCTATTAAATTCCCGTTTAACAATGTTCCTTTGGTCTGTTTGGGCTTTGGGACTCACCATCAGGGTATTGTCCTCTTGGTTTATCGTTTGTTAATTTATTACAGTCTCGGCTGTAATACCAATATCTTTCCACATTTATATAGCAGTTTCTGTGTTCTGTCATCCTTTAGTTTTATTTATCATAGGCTTTTGTCTGCGTATCCTGGAAATAGGTGATTTTAAGTAGCATTGAAACATTCTTTTGTTTGGAAAAGCTAGTTTTCTAATTAATTCTTTGATTCCTTTAGATTTCTATCATAGAGATTTAATATTTCCATGCTACTTATCTAATAATTTCGTAATTCCTGGAGGGTGCTTTTAGTTGTTTATCTGTAACTTTAATTAACTCAAGTTCCACTGCCAATGAAACAGCTTCCTTTAAAAATTACACTTACTTTAGCATAATTTAAATATCCTCATACACTATGACATTTATAAATTGGTCATAAGCTATCAAATTCATAATTTCACATGGAGCACCTGGATAAAACAGCTGAGCAAGTATTTTTACATTTTCTACAAGTTCCGGTAAGGTGACGCTTTCTTTCTGACTGTGCTCCTAAACTTCGCTTTATAAATTTTAATCTAATATGATCAATTCAAGTGTGTTTAATGAGGTTGCTACTATTAATATCTGATAGTTGTTATGGCTCTCAGGTGAAAGTTTGCTTAATGTTGTTAAAGCTGATTTTTTTTAAAATGTGTGTCGAAACCCCAAGGCACTGAATAAAGAATGAAGGTTTAAAAATAAATAAGCCAATACTATTGTCTTATAACAAATATATCTGATTATAATTATGCTTCGTCAGCAAAAGACGTTCACATCATAATTATTGGCCAACTATTTCTCACAAGCTCTTTTATTTCCCAATTTATTTTTGACCAAACCCTAACTTTTCTGTTGTTTTGTAAATTGTCCATCCTATATATCAATTAAAACCTATTAAACTTATGGTTTAGAAACATGCCTTTTTTTATTAAAAACAATTTATGTTTACTAACTTCCCAGATCCATCTTACATCAATTTTACCTACTTTTCCTAATCACTGGGGATACGTATTGTTTCACGGTCTCAAATTTGACTTTCTGAAAATTAGGAACCAAAATTGTACTTCTTTTTATCTCACCATGAAGCAAAATATCAAATCTAATTATGCAATGATAACTCTTCTCCAGCTCTTATCATTATTAGTGGTTAACAATGAATCAAGAATGGTATACCTTATAATCCATTCCCTGGCAATTGTGTATTGAAAATTAACCTGAATCACTTCAATAAATTTATTTTTCTTATATTTGACTCCATACAATCTTAGTCAATGTGTATTAAATTAGTCACCCATAATTATTGCAACAGCATTAATATTATCTTATCTGTGGCCTATAACAGTTGCCAATTAAAAGCTTTCTACATTTGAAATCCTTGGTTATAATCCGAACAGATTCACCCTCTTGGTTACCATTTTTATAAACCGAGTGCATCCTAGTTGTTAGCATGTCAGCCTGTGGAGCTAAGGTTCCATGGTTTGCGCCACGTTACTGCTAAAGTAAAAAGTATTTCATTCTGCACTTTGAGACATAAGTGTGTTATAAGAGTAACAGTCAAGTCTCACTATTCATTCGGATAAAAGTAACCCAACATTTGAGGATGGGTGATGCTTTCCCCCTAGTCTATCACTTCATTTTTAGGGATAGCTATTGCAGATAGTCATCATGTAGCTTTGCATGAAATCTAGCAATACAAACAAGTGATTTCTTACATTTTCTTTCTACTCCAGGAGTTACCCTATAGACTCGTAAAAAATTGATGTACAGAGAATTTTATTGTCTGTTCGTTTTGGGGGATCTATTGTCTACAAAAGGAGCATGGGTAGATATTTCAACTCTTGGACATTATTTTGCTAGACATCATTTTTAAAAACGCCTGCCGTCAAAATTGCGATATCCTATTCTTGCCTATATCTTCCCAACTATTTGATATATGATGATGAATTTTGTAATTAAACCTATCTTTTCAGGGTCATGGATTAGAATGGGATGATTTGAAAAGCAGTTTGGATAGTATTAGTAGATTATGCAAGATTAAAGATCCAAAAATCAGATCACTTTTTTCTCATGAACATTCTAATACATGAAGCTTTACATTTCTTTCATAGCTAGTATTCTAACATATTGCTGTGTTAACGAACGTATGTTTGTTCAGTTTTTGTGTGGCTCATGAAGTTATCTATTTGCAAGATGATGATAACATGTAGCTATTGCAAACGAATAGGCTCCCTATATTTCCATGGCGCAGGTAAATCATATTCTTACCGGAATTTATTTTTCATATCAGCATATAATCTTAGGATACTCATGAAGGTTTGGATTGTATACTCTCCTAACTTATACGTATATACATTGTAATAATGTCATTGTGGTTAAACACTGGTTCCTAGGTGGGTAATTGAAGCTTAACAAATCTCATTAGGCGTATTTATAATCCTGGGAACGTAAATCATATATATCGTGGAATTTTTCTTGATAAGTTGTAGAATAAATTAGGAACTGTTAAACGTTTGGTAATTAACTACGTTGTAGAATAGATTAGGCACTGTTAAACGTTTGGTAATTAACTACGTTGTAGAATAAATTAGGCACTGTTAAACGTTTGGTAATTAACTACGTTGTAGAATAGATTAGGCACTGTTAAACGTTTGGTAATTAACTACATTGTAGAATAGATTAGGCACTCACTCTTAAATTTATGGTAATTAACTAAATTGAGATTATAAACTACAATATCCTCATCATTTTTTAAAATTTATATGTCCCCTTTTTCTGAGGCACACCTGCTTCAGTGATGTGTTGTGAGTCTGTAGTTCGTTAACGGCTCAGAGACAGATAGAAATTTTGATCCTACACACCCAATAAACATGCTGAGACATCGCCCTTGTCTCTCAAAGTCACTTTTCAAACATGTGAGTAGCATTTCTTCCAATTATTACCCATCTAGGTGGATTCCTGTATGTGGTGAGAGGACCTCCCATGGCTGGTTCTGTATGTTCAATGTATCTCCTCTGGGATTTGAACATCCACCCACGTGTTTGCCGTGCGTGGCGACCCGTGAAGGGGAAGAGAAAATCCTGATGGTTGAGGGGAGTCAGTCTTAGGAAGCAAGAACATCTTTGCCTCCATTGCTGAGTTATTGTTTTTCCCTTCCTCAGATACGAAATTGTTTCTCTGTGGTAATTGTCTAGTTACCGGTTCTTGCTGCTTAACATCTAGTCGATTAGCACTTAAATAATAATATTTTGAATCCCACAATCATTAGCATCACTTTAAGTTTCCAAAACTGGCAAAACCTAAACTAGTGTAGCTTCTCCTGCTAAAAGATATCAAAAGCAATCATTTCAATTAGAGTTAGCCTTTGAACAATGCTCTCATTGATCACAAATTGACTGTGGAAACTCATTTATGGACGTGAACTAATATGACCAGAACATGCAAACTCTTTTACTCTGTCTCTGAAATATTTTGGAAGAAATGTTTCAGGAGATTTAACGCCCCTCTCAGATGAATTACAATACCTGCATAGCCCTTAAAATAACAATTACACTTATAAAATTTTCCTCTTTTTTTTTCAAACAGTTCAATATTTTAACACAATCGATTTCATGAATATTGAGACTATTTAAGTCCTTCATTTAAACAAATCACACTTACTGCAAGGAGGCTCAAAATTGACAGTGTGCACGTTCAGGGTCTAGTGAGGAATTGTCACAACTGTACTGAATATTCTATTGTTGAACAACCTTAAAAACTAAAAGAGCGAATGTGTTGTCACCATTCAAAATAAAGACGACTCGCGTTGTCGTGGTCCTCCTCGCCAACCATATCTTTCGTGCTCCAACTGCAATACTTGGTGTCAGAAACGTTAGGATAAATATAAACAAGACTATTTTAGCCTACAAATTGCACAGATTTGCAGGTGTTCTTCTGGGACTAATCAGATTACTTAAAGTTCCAAGCCGTGCTTTCTCCTCACTATTACTTAGTTGTACTGTCGAAAGGTATTTCAACAGCATCGTAATCCGAGGTCTTTCTCAAAGCCAACTGCTTTATTTCCATCTTCATGACAACCACTTCTTAGTTATTACTTTCACGACTACCTTTTTTTTACAACAATCATTACTACCTTCTTTTTTTCCAGCTGCAATACAGTAATACTGACAGACACACCTATCTTTATACATATCCATACTGTGAACAAAGTTGAAAATATGATGCCATTCATGCTCCCGTTTCGTGTACAACAGACAGGTTATCAGTAGTCATGATATGTTTTGCATAATAGCACATTTAAAACTTAATGGTGGTACACACTGTAATTTCATTAGCGAAATAAGGTAATATGAAGCGTTCAGTAAAGATTATATTTAATATGAAGTTAATGAAATTAAAATATAAATATATTACGATATTGTGTAAAGACTTGAAATATCATATTAGAATAAATACTATTAAAATGAAAAAATCCCAGTTATTAGTGTCATCCAAATTGTTTCGCACATTTAGTCCGATTTTATTAATAATTAACTTGTATTATCAAAATATTTTGATGGTAGTATTTAGCAATGATATCTTTACTGACATTGTATATGATGTTTGTAATCGCAGTTTGTCATTAAAGGAAATCTCACCTTATTTTGAGAGGTGTCCCTGTTCTAGGTATAATTATGAAAAGTGATATTAACACATGTTGTATGACAACTACTAATTTTGCCCTTCCATATCTGAAATAGAATATATTATTGCGTCAGCGAGGTCACGTGACTAGTGTCACGGCCACGTTTTCTAGAAATATCCTGTTCCTTCGTGAATGCCCTAGCATTTACTAGA
>NW_013666436.1:232651-260814 GCF_000517525.1 Limulus polyphemus
AAAAGATTGTTGGCCACGTGAGATATAGCGTTTGTTATAGCGCGACTGTTGAAAATAAGTGTATCGTAAAGTTGTATTCGGAAAGAATAAACCAGTTTTATTAAGTAAGGACTTGTGTGGCTAAAGTTTCGTCGGAACGAAGTTACGGAAAATCAACTAACGAACAGAGACGTAACAATATATTTATTCAAGTAAATTAAAGTACTTTTTTTAAATTACTCAATAGTGCAGCGGTTAGTACGAAGGCTTATAATACTAAAAACCAGGTTTTGATTCCCGTGGTGGTCAGTGCACAAATAGCCCATTGTGTAGCTTTATGCTTAACAGCAAACCAAGAAACAAATAAGCAATTTTTCTAAATTTCTATGCAGTTACACCTGTGTTGACCGAATTTCGCAAGATCGTAGAAACGAGCTAATCAGGTGAAGGTTATGTAGTATAGACCGATATCATTATCCGAAATCAAGAACGGGGCTCTTAACGCAAACAAAAAACAATGGCTTCGTATCACTGTTGTGTTCCGATGTGCACTAATGATGCACGATACAAGAAGTTTCTCTTGTTCCATAACTTTCCAACAGATGTTAAAAGACGGAAACAGTGGCTTGTACAGATCCGATGTGATGAAGGCCCGCTGTTTTCGGCAAATAATGCAAAACTAAACTGCAAATTTACATAGGCCAAGCCTAATACTACTATTACTAGTAATAGGGCTTGGGCCTATAATAAGGCCATATAAAATGTTAAACATATATAGGAAATTATAGTGCTAAACAGGCCTTTGCATTCAATTGTCCTAACTTGTCTATATAATGTCTGCATCTAAAGATCTGATATTATTGTGAATAAAGCTCAAATTGGCCCTTTAACACAGTGTCGCCCCATCTCCTATCAATGTACAGACCTAAAGTGAGTGAACAGGTCTAGTACTGTATATTTAAACTGATATGAAGTTTTGTTCATCAAAGTATTTATATATATATACATACAATACTAAATAACTAATAATCAATATCAAAATTATAAACACGACAACAAACTTTCCAAAACGTTACAGATGACCTACCTTCAATATCATATACATATATGACCCATGGAAGAACTTGTAGTCTTTAGTGAGGTGTTTTGTAGACACTTTTGAATTTCCCAGAATGATTACAGTAACTTCAACCCATTGAAATATAGGGTACGACAACTAAATTATTTGTCTATCCAGGATCTCTCAGGCCTATGCTTGCAGTCACCATTCTTTGTTTACGATAGGCCTATACGTGATGCGTTAATAGTCTTCTTACGATTTTTTTAGAATGAAGCTAGTAGGTTTTTTCAAGCTAGTAGGTTTGCTTTGGTATTCTAGGAAGGTAGTCTATTCAAATAGGTAAAAAACGAGCTTGGGATGAATTATAATTGTATGTAAATCATAGGTTGAAGTACATAACCTGTAGACTTGTTGGATAACTTATTTATGCTTCGGCCGGAACATAAAAGTGAAAGTACTTCCACAGTTCTCTATCTCTTATGTATTTGACTCTCTGGTTCTTCGACGCCAACAACCAGACAATAGTCATCTGTATACTACTAAAACTTTGATTGTTTGTGTGTGTGTGTGTGTGTGTGTGTGCTTGTCTGTAATTAAATACAGCAAAAACGACACACAATAGCGTCATATTTATAATGAAATGAGAATAGAAACGGAATAAAACAAATTTCGTTAAAATCGGGCCACAGGTTACCGAGTTAGCCCCGTCTTTCGGGTCACTTTTCGTACATTCCATTATTATAAAACTTCGTTTATACAACAATATATGCACAAAAAAAAATTAAATGATGAGATGAAAATGTCTTATAACGGCGCGTAGAAAGAACAACAATAAAATGGACCTACAATATTATTGACTATTTGCAAATAGTATTGATGGAGACTAGGTAATAAAATAAAATAATGTCGAGAACAATAACAAAATTTTATAAACGAAAATCTCTCGTCGAGCACTGGCTATTATTTTATTTCCCTGTCAATGTTCCCATCTTCATTAAAAGGCGTAATATGATAAAAACAAGATCTTGAAGAATCTATCTATCTATATATATCAAAGAGGAAGTTTGTTTATTTGTTTATTTTGTTCGCTATAGGAAACAATACGGTTGAACTTACAAATTTTAAAATAACTTCATAATAACCAGTTTTTTACAAGAAATTTAATGGTGCTACTTACTTTGTATTTGGTGTAGTATTTAATGACGAAATTGACAATTAATGATTATTGCGCCATTTTTTTAAATTTTTTTTTGTAATAAACATACAAACAAATAGTAACTTTGTGAATTGCAAATTATTGCTTAGTGATACAGGTGATTATGCCACCCAAGAAACGCTCTTTCTATGGAAAGTCTTCTGCCGCTAAAAGAATGCAAGCACAAAGAGCAGCTGAAACAGAAGAACACAATCAAAGACTTCAAGCAAATGCTGCAAGATAGGCTGCTCAAATACAGGAACAGACTTCGGAACAACATAAAGTTAGACTTGGAGCTCAAGCTGAAAGGCAGGCTACTCAAAAACAGCATGAAACTGTTGAACAGCACAAAGTCAGAGTTCAGTCAGAATCATCAAGGCAAGCTGGATATGAAACTTCTGAACAATGTCAAACCAGACTTCAAGCACAAAAATTAAGACAAATAACTTACAGAGAGTAAGAAACAGAGAAGCAACATGATGTACGACTTCAGGCTCAAAGAACGAGACAAGCTCAAACACGATCTAATTTCAAATAAAGCTTTGTTTGATTAAATGCTTTTTTATTTCTCATATCACAGATTTTGTCTACTTTACTGAATAATTTGCTGAAAAAATACTGAGCTATACATTTCAAATCTAAATTTTCACTGTGCAACGCCTGGTAACTCAGTCTATTATATAATTTATATAAGCATTTTCAAATGATTATACAAAAATTTAAAATATAGCTCAAGGTTTACCAATTTTCTTAAGAACAACCATGTGAAAGTACAAAGTGAAAACTATTCATTCCACATCTAATATTGTCTTGTTAATAGTTCAGCAGTAGAATATACATTTACAATAATACTTACACCAGACACACACACAGAAGCATTATGCTACTTATTTTACATTGAGCTTCAAATCATGCTGTTCTCTGTAACAGACAAAACTATAATCCACCAGAAAGGAAAGTAATCTTACCATTCGTTATTAAATTAGGTTTCAAACCACACTATTCTTTTTAACAGAAAAAATCAATAATTATTAGACATGTTATATTCACTTTAATTATTAAACTTAGTTCCAAATCATACTGCTCTTCTTAACAAGTAAATCAAAATAATTAATTTTTCAACAATACCTATCAAACAATTACATGATTCCAATACTAATGATCAATGTAGAAGCCTGAAAAGTTCATACAGGTATTCAGATAACAACTTACTGTATGTTTTGTAAAAATTCCCTGGTTTTTCCAGCTACTATTAGCCATTGTTTTTCTGGTATTTTACAACTTACCAATCAATTTTCTTTTAGTATGCATTTTTCATTAATTTATAGTAACTGGAGAGACTACTTTCTAATTTTACATTTACCATATAAAACTATTGTACTACAGAAGATGACCTAAACCTTTAATACTAACTACTAACCAAATGATGTTTACAAACATATTCAAGAAGTTTAAGACACTGAAAAGTTTAATAATGATCTTAGACATTTCAAAACATTGAGAATGCAACTCTAGTGTAATAATAAAATAAAAAATAATATTGTATTATATAAATACAGAGCAAATTTGTTATTACTCAAAATGTCCAACTTTGAAAAACATTTTAGGTTATATTAGCTCTTAACCAAATTGGTAATGGAAACCACTTGGGAATGAGGAGAATCCATTGTGAAATTGTGATGTTAGACTTTTAAAGAAACTTTCAAAGATGTCATTAGGATCCATGCCACCTGTCAAAATTATAATTTTTTTTTTATCAACTGTTTAATTTATAAAATTGAACACTACAATTACTGAGAACTACTTTACTTGACCATTACTTTTTATTATCAAAAATAATATACTCTTAAGCTGTTGCCAGTTAAATGCTTAATAGATAAAAATTATTTTAATATAGATATTGTAACTTTTAACACTGTGACAGCATTTTGCAAAATGAATTATTCAGATATGACACTGACACACTAAAAGTACTCTCATGCCCAGATGCTGCAGTCATAGTGGTTTGAAAACATTATCACAAAATGTTATTTTGCCTAAAATAAAGCATGATCCCTTGGTGCTTTTGATACCAAAAATTAATAAAAATTCAATTATGATTCATTTACTAAAACTGTTAAGTGTGTTACCTACTATACTAAGGGTTAGTTGAATTTCATAAGAATGATGTTCCAGTTCCTGTAGTGTCCTTGTCACTGTTTCTTTCATAATCAGTCATATTCAATCAGATAGTCATGATTATATACTGTTGTACAACACTGCAAATTTCCATTGTAACAATGTGAAGGATGGCAAAATTAATCTTAGATCTCAAACCTTGATGAACTTGCAGATTCTTCACTGGCTTTCAAGGTCACATTTAAGCAGACCAAAGGCACAACAGTTCATTGTAGCTACTTTGGTAGACTCTTCAGATATGTAGTCAAATAGTATTGCTGTGATTCCAGTTCCTTTGGCCACCTTTCTAATGAAAACAGCTGTTAACTTCAAAATTTGGCTGGAAACTTGTTAACTTTTAGTTTGCGAGCTTTTACCAACTTCAAATTCTTGCTTAGTATAGGGTAACCAGTATCATAAAATATACCCACTTTCATTGCCAGTTTTTTTGTTGGGTTGGATGGCTCTAATTTGTAACCATAGCCTTAAATTTTGCAGATGAAGGCATTGCTGTGGATTACCTTTGGGGGTTGGTTTATGCATACCCTGCTCTGTGAGGTTTTCTGCTTTCATAGTGATCATTGATGGTCTCTTTTTTGGTTCTAAACTGTTTAAGAATCTTACCAAACAAATATCCTTACTCAGAAAAAGCTGTGACATAAACTCTAGTCATAAGTCTACCTATAGCAGTATTGTATTGTAGAATTTTCAGTATTTTACAGTGTATGAATATGTAGGTCCTAAGCATGTAATCCATGATACCACAGTTTGCACTTGTGAGAACATGGCACTGTATGTATAGAAATTGTTATTAAAACACAATTAACCCTCTGTGTGTGTTTCAAACAGTTTTGGTGAATATCTCATTAGTGCAGATACTATGTAACTCACCTATTTGGATACCAATTTATGATTGTATTTCTTGCAGTAGATTTTGTTTTCATATTTTAACATTCAAGTATGTACTTGTACGTATAGATGCATAACATTAGCTACTTGACCACAAGTAATTTTATTAATGTCTTCTTTATATTTCAAATGCCCTCCTATTTTTAACTGTCCTGCTACTTTAAACATTTTTTACATTACTAATGATTTTTAATAAAATTTCATCACTTTTTTTTTCATCACTATAAACTGATTTATACACAAAAAAACAATTTTATATGAATGTATACAAAATACAAACATGTATATAAAAGCACTAAAACACAGCTTAATTCAAGCACTAACTTATTTAGACCTATACACTACTCTTTTTCTACACATAAGAAATTTGTGAAGACTACCAAAGATCAACAGCAATTAGGAATTATATGACATCACAGTGCACTTATTTAACATTAAAATTACTAGGTTCAGTAAACAAACTAGGTTGCTTGTTCAGTAACAAGTATTGCTTAATACAATAAACCTAATGCTAGTTGAAGCAAATAAATTTCAAAG
This sequence comes from Limulus polyphemus, assembly GCF_000517525.1. Lineage (NCBI taxonomy): Eukaryota > Metazoa > Arthropoda > Merostomata > Xiphosura > Limulidae > Limulus > Limulus polyphemus. Next base: position 238,489 of record NW_013666436.1, read on the forward strand.
TGCAGGTACTAGTTTAATGCATGTGAATATCATGATTTGTTTTTAATACCACTTTCAGAAGACTCTTAAAACATTTTACAGTTTCTATTTCAAAATAAACGGATGAAACTTTCAGGAAGGCTCATATTAAAATGATAACATACACATCAAAATACATTACTAAGAATTGTTTTGTTTCCTTCATTGTTATTTAATTTCATAGCAAAAAATATGCATGGAATTTCTTGGCATCTCTTACCTCATAATTAGTAAAATGATCAGATAAAAATTAAAATGCATCACAAAACTACAATGAAAATTATCTTCAATGTGACATATATTTGCCACATGATACATGGTACCTCTGAAAATCCCTTTCTCAACCCTAAGCTCTGATGATGGTAGATATTCAAAAGTTGAACGAGAATGCCACTACTACTCATTAAAATTCACGTTTTATGTTCGTTGAATTTCGCACAGAGCTACCCTAGAACTATCTACGCTAGCTGTCCCTAATTTAAAAGTGATAGATTAGAGAGAGGGTGGCCAGTCAACACCACCCACCGCCAACTCTAATCAAGTAGTGGGATTGACTATCACTTATAATATTCACCTGATTATGTGATGCATACATGTGACTAAATAAAGTTTTGTCAGGTTTCTTTTTGTATGGGCCGGATTCTTTACAGTAGTTGTCTGTGATTTGTTGGTGACAAATTTCAACAATAAAAAAAAAAAAACAGCGCATGGTCCATTTGTTTTAAAACAATATATTAGAACAAGTCCAACATGTCTAAAAATTGTCATTACACTGTTGATTGTCACATTGATATCCAGAGCTTTAAATAACTATCTATTTTTTTAGTGAAAGCCCACACAGACTGGTTCAATTACTTTAGAACACAATTGGAAAGACAATTAATTCTTCTCTACTCTGTTATTACAATACAATCTGTGATAATTTCATTTTAAAAATCACCACTATACGCTCTTTATAGCTAAACTCACAATCATGCTGTCTAGATCTAGCTATCGAACTACATTTTCGATGCATATTTATAACCTGACAGAGGTCTAGAACATTCCACACGCTACTAGATTATAATACCAATTGATAACTATTTTACTACACAACAATATGATTCGTCAACAGTTACGTAAACAAAATTGCGATAAACTATCACTTTTAAAAATAACTAAATTTAACACTCTCATTATATAAACTATCTAAATCATATTACTCACATTAAACTTAACTTGAAACAGTCGTGTATATCTAAACAGTTCTATTGTGTATGGTAATAAATAGGATCCTGTGACAATAACCCTTTGTTTTTATTAGAATCAGAGTTTTTCTGACAAGTATCTTTTAATTAGTTTGTTGGTTAGTTTCAAAATACTTGATAAAATGATCAGTTAAATGACTAATGCCTGCAATCGTCATTAGATACATCAGCCCAACTAATTTTTGGAGGTGGTGTTTTCATTTTGATTTATTGGCAATTCTGAGATGTTGTTTAGAACTCTCTGAAGAAGAAAAAAAAGTGTCATAAGTATACAAGTTTCCTATGATAAAGCCTTATTGAAAAAATATCAGTAAAGAGCGTTTCGCAGCATTGGATGTTATTTTCTATGATTAACTTTTATTAAACAATGGGAGTGTAATTTATGGGAGTATCAGATGCAAATGTTTATATTGAAGGAAAGATATGATGACAAAGACATTTAATAGCAATGACATCATAACAAAGAATATTTTAAGTATACTTGACCGTGGCACATTAAAAAAATATACTGAAGTAACGAAGGAAATCTTTTCAAATCACCAAATGGTACTAGGAGTTAATGTAATCGAATTTAAGCTTTTACTTTGAGATTCCAACACACAGCATAAAATATTTATAACTCTCACAACATACACCTTGTTTTCTATTATACTCAGCTTTTATACATTTTATGCAAACAGAGCACACACAAATGTCACTTCAACTGAAGCCATTTCGTTTCCAGGTAACTCTATCAATTCTACATTTCTAACTACATTGGAGTTAGATAGGTTTGTTTCCCCTAGATCCATGATCTTTATTTTATGACATCTAAGAATTATATTCGCCCACACAGAGATATAGTTACGTTTTGAATGCCAAAAGCTAGCGAAGCACTAAAAGCCAACAGCCCAACATATTTGTGATAAAATTTACGTTAGGCTGCAGCATATTTTTCCCACGACTGTATTAATTTTTGATTATGGATTCCAAGTCAGAGGTGCGAGTTAATATACAGGGTATCCCAGAAGTTTGGACCCATAAAGGAAAATACACAACTTATTCTTAATTTACTTATTATTCAAATTGCATGCCATTAACAGCTATACACATATCAATTCTTGGTATACTGTGCCATCAGGGTATTTTCTTTCCTAAGATATGTACAATTGACATTAGAAATGCGTGTGTTTAATTTTTAAGAATATAATGTCTATTTTCCTTATGGGTCCAGACTTCCGAGGCACCTTGTAGACCGACGATGTCAAATGTATAGTACTTCCCTTCCACTCGACGTCACTAACATATATTATTTAAAAATCAATCATACTTAGAGATGGTACTAGCATAGAACAAAATATTTACTAAATACGAAAGCAAATCTCACTATTATTTTCAAATATTAACAAGTAGGGTAAAATATTCTAATCACCTTCCAGGTGGCACTTGTGAGTTATTTCATCAAATGTTCATACTGGTATCCATCCTTAAAAATACTTAAGTTTTTACTTTAGCAAGAACTATATAAATGTGTGCAGTATTTAATGAAGACAGTACAAAGTTACTATAAGATTAAAATAATACAAGCCTACGTTGGCTGAAACTTTTACTACATTTAACTTAAGAATTAGTGATTCATTCACGGGAGTGTTGTGGAAGCCTCATTTTATTGGATGTCTTTGTAACTAAGCTTATTTTAAGAACTGTTTCGTTTTTTTATTGTAGTGTACCATGTTCAGATTAGAAATTCAAAGGTATTTGTATATTAGGTTTTCATAAAACTTTCTGGTAATTTAAAGATGCATTTCCAGTTGTTTGAGGATTTCTCTTAATCATTCACTACTTATTTGTAAATCTCACTATTTTGAGAAGTCTGTATTATTCATTTTCTAAAACAGAATCACACAGTCTGACGTTGTAGTAATTAATAACTGTTTTGATTTCAGTATAATTAAAAATACTTTATATCTGTTTGTTACAACAAAATTCCGATCAAAGTATCAGTCATTATTTTTACAAATTTCAGCATAAATGTGATTTTAAAACTGAAAAATTAAATGCATATTTTATATACAAGTAAGAGCTAATAACTTATGCAAAAATACTCTTATTAACAAAACCTATTGCTCTGTATACTGAGTTTATCTGTACACCATGATATTGAATGTTAATTATATTGAAAGAATGATCACAGCATATTTTTGAAACATAATAATTTGTACGACATAATTAGGATCCCACTTCAGATTTATGAAGATTATGAGACATACATATTAATAAATCAAATAATGTGTTGAATTTTGCACACAGCTACTTAATTGAGGGCTATCTGCACTAATCATTCCTAATTTTCAAACTAGTCGACACCACCCACCAACAACTTGTGAGCTATTCTAATCAATTATTGGGATTTGACTGTCACTCTTATAACATAACCTTGGCTCCAAAGTGCAATTTTTGTTTTCATGAACTATGGAACCCAGGATCCATAGTCTGGCACACTAACCATTGGGCTACTTTCAGCCCTTAAATAGTTTATAACATAACCTTAGGTCTAGGAAATAATGATTTGTGAAGAAAACAAAAATACATAATTTTGGTCTTTCAAACATTTTATTATAACCCAAGCACAAGAATATATGTTAAATACATTGTTAAACAATCACTATAACTGACAGTCAATATGATTTCATCAACTTTCACACAGTTTACTGTGGGTTTATTTAATGAGACCTACCAAATAAATAGTTTCCACAGCTTTATAACTTAACTACCTGCATTCTTTTCATAAAGATTTAACATTATTCTATAATGTTCAGAATCAGTGAGATACAACTCATTCAATGTTTCAATGACAGAATAGAGTACAAAAATGTATTTAATACAGACTTATGATTCTATGTAGTTGACCATCATTATTATTTGTGACCCTATTAAAATAAACAACACATTAAAATATATTTTCAACTTAATTTCATGTTATAAACTCATTTCCATAAAGCTTTATATAAGTTTTTAATATCTTATTTAATCCAACAAAAATAGTGATAAAAAAAATGCACTCAAAATAGTTCCAAGTGCTCAGTCTATTATATAATTTATATAAGCATTTTAAAATGATTATACAAAAATTTAAAACATAGCTCAAGGTTTACCAATTTTTCTTAAGAACAACCATGTTCACAATCATACTGTTCACCATAGGTGAAAGTACCAAGTGAAGACTATTCATTCCACATCTAATATTGTCTTGTTAATAGTTCAGCAGTAGAATATACATTTACAATAATACTTACACCAGACACACACAGAAGCATTGTGCTGCTTATTTTACATTGAGCTTCAAATCATGCTGTTCTCTGTAACAGACAAAACTATAATCCACCAGAAAGGAAAGTAATCTTACCATTCGTTATTAAATTAGGTTTCAAACCACACTACTCTTTTTAACAGAAAAAATCAATAATTATTAGACATGTTATATTCACTTTAATTATTAAACTAAGTTCCAAATCATACTGCTCTTCTTAACAAGTAAATCATAATACTTCACTATAACTTAATTTTTCTCTGTAGAAGACAAACTATTGTAAACAAAAGAAAACCTTTGATCTTTTCTTTCATTGTTAAGTTGGGTTTAAAACCCTAATATTCTCAAACAAACCCATAAACCAATCAAGAGAAAACACACAATCCTCTATTATTAAATTGGGATTGAATCCACCCTGTTCTTTGTAACCAACAAAACCATAAATTGATCAACATGAAAACATTTTTATCTTTCATCATAAACTCACTCTTTAATTCAAACTGTTTCCCTGATTAGTACACAAACTATTGAAGAGAAAATATTCTTAACTAGAAGTTTCAACTCTAAAACGTTTTCTTCAGAATTTTTCTTAATAACCTTTTTTCTCTCACAGGAATACTAAAAGAATTTCAATATCATAGTGTTGAAACAGAGTGATACAAAACATCAAAGATATTTATTCAAGATATCATCTGTAAGATTCAACAAGGTATTAAAAGCTGTGAACAATACATGCAAATATTACAAGCAACATTACAGAAAATTAAACTAATTTTCAGTTATAACTGTATAAAAAGTGAGATCACTAAGTACAGTTCACTTATTTTCAACTGCACACAAAAGCCATCAGTGCTTATCAATCTGAAAAAAAAATTGTTAGAAGCAATCTCAACTTTGCACAAAGTGACACAAAACATTTGTTAGTACAACACATATTTGATGTACGAGTAACCTCATATTTATCACAGGCTTTCGTTCTTCAGGGTACATAAACAGCAAACTAGCATTTGGACTGACTAGTTAAATTAATTCATATTAAAGTCCATGACATTAATGAACAAAATAAAATTTACAATTAATTAAAAGAAGTGGTTTAATCGAAAGATATCTTTTTTTCTTAAATATTTTTATACCTTATTCTTATTTTCAGTATCTTGAGGGTTATATATTAATTCTATTATTTGCATTTTAAAAAATATCAAATTCCAGTACAACCATACAAAACGTAAGTGAAACAAAAATTGACTAATTATGACTATAAAACCAAAATTTCTAAATGATTCCTAACTTTTCTTCTCTCGTCATAAATAATACGATTTATTATAATTTTTTCTTTAATGAAAATAATCAAGAGCTTCTTTTTTTGTTTTACGATGTATCTTAAAGTTTTAACATAAAATGTTTTGTTATTCTGCACAAAAATAATTACATCAGTTCATTAACTTACTATAAATTATATTTAAAACAGGTTAATCTAAGATCAACAAAATACTGAGTAACTGCTACCTAAGTGCCCATATAAATTATGCTGAACTGCTCCTGCCTTCTCTGTAGTTTTGGAGATGGCATTTAAGATTCTGTGCCAAGTTCTCTATCAGGTGAGCACAGAGTCATTATCCATATGAAAATATTCAACCAGAAAATACACTACCTAAAACTTTCTCTAACATAAGTCATACTTTAAGTTTCATATTTTTCAATTATTATCTTTTTTATTTAAATGATCTGTTGCCAGGCAGTACCCAGCCACATACAAGAAAAGTTAATATAAATATGTAGATATAACACAAAAATATCACTACATAACTTTTCTGCAACTTTAATAGTCCAATGTAAGCAGGGATTAAAAACTACACAGCAAGAATTCAATTTTAATACCAAAGCCTCAGATAAAAAAATAAGAAATAAAAATTTCTTAGACTAATGAACATACTGGACCTCTATCAGAATTTCCATAGATGAAAACAACAAGAATACACTGTACATGTTTCAGTAATGTTTTAAATAAAAAACAAATGTACTAAACCTCTTTTATTATTGTCACAAAGAAAACATCATGCATGTTATACATGAAACTTAGCTGTTAATCAATAATACTTTTATTTGTAGTTAATTTCTATTACTTATACAGAACTATAAACTCACTGCAGTTCCTAAGGTTTAACCCTTTAGGCACATACTTTTTTGCAGTCATATCACACTTAAAATCATCGTCAGATAATTCTGGTTCAGAGCCAGAATCATTAACAGCTTGCACAAGTTCAATTGTCTCTTCAAGTGAGAAAACACTGGAGTGACTTGATTCCATTTTCTAATAAAAATTAAGCAATTTTCAACAGCAAATATCACCAATTGTTTGAAAAGCAATGTAAGCCATGTTGATCCGAATCTGCAACTGAAATCAACATCTGTGCAGAATAGACTTTGCCTGACACTTTGTGTGCTTAATTTGCACTTCTAGCAGGAAAGTCAAACTGTATTATGTGTTTGCCATATAGCAACAGGCGTGCTTAAAGGGTTAAAGGATATTTGATAATAGATATAAAGTAATTTTTTAGAATTTTTCTTGAACTGACAGTTTACTAATATAATGTGTCTAATATTAGTGAATATATTCAAAATAATTAATTTTTCAACAATACCTATCAAACAATTACATGATTCCAATACTAATGAACAATGTAGAAGCCTGAAAAGTTCATACAGGTATTCAGATAACAACTTACTGCATGTTTTGTAAAAATTCCCTGGTTTTTCCAGCTACTATTAGCCATTGTTTTTCTAGAAACATGCAGGTATTTTACAACTTACCAATCAATTTTCTTTTTAGTATGCATTTTTCATTAATTTATAGTAACTGGAGAGACTACTTTCTAATTTTACATTTACCATATAAAACTATTGTACTACAAAGATGACCTAAACCTCTAATACTAACTACTAACCAAATGATGTTTACAAACATATTCAAGGAGTTTAAGACACTGAAAAGTTTAATAATGATCTTAGACATTTCAAAACATTGAGAATGCAACTCTAGTACAATAATAAAATAAAAATAATATCTTATTATATAAATACAGAGCAAATTTATTATTACTCAAAATGTCCAAGTTTGAAAAAATTTTAGGTTATATTAGCTCTTAACCAAATTGGTAATGGAAACCACTTGGGAATGAGGAGAATCCATTGTGAAATCGTGATGTTCGACTTTTAAAGAAACTTTCAAAGATGTCATTAGGATCCATGCCACCTGTAAAGATTATAAACTTTTTTTTATCAACTGTTTAATTTATAAAATTGAACACTACAATTACTGAGAACAACTTGACTTGACCATTACTTTTTATTATCAAAAATAATATACTCTTAAGCTGTTGCCAGTTAAATGCTTAATAGACAAAAATCATTTTAATATAGATATTGTAATTTTTAACACTGTGACAGCATTTTGCAAAATGTATTAGTCAGATATGACACTGACACACTAAAAGTACTCTCATGCCCAGATGCTGCAGTCATAGTGGTTTGAAAACATTATCACAAAATGTATATAAAAGCACTAAAACACAGCTTAATTCAAGCACTTTAACTTATTTAGTCCAATACACTACTTCTTTTCTACATACAAGAAATTTGTGAAGACTACCAAAGATCAACAGCAATTAGGAATTATATGACATCACAGGGCACTTGTTTAACATTAAAATTACTAGGTTCAGTAAACAAACTAGGTTGCTTGTTCAGTAACAAGTGTTGCTTAATACAATAAACCTAATGCTAGTTGAAGCAAATAAATTTCAAAGGTGCAGGTACTAGTTTAATGTATGTGAATATCATGGTTTGTTTTTATTAAGACTTTTAGAAGACTCTTAAAACATTTTATAGTTTCTATTTCAAAATAAATGGATGAAACTTTCAGAAGTCTTGTATCAAAATGATAACATACACATCAAAATACATTACTAAGAACTGCTTTGTTTCCTTCATTGTCATTTAATTTCATAGCAAAAAATATGCATGGAATTTCTTGGCATCTCTTACCTCATAACTAGTAAAATGATCAGATAAAAATTAAAATGTATCACAAAACTACAATGAAAATGATCTTCAATGTGACAAATATTTATTACATCATACATGGTACCTCTGAAAATCTCTCTCTCTCTCCTTCAAATAAATAGTTGTGGTTCATTGTTCTTCAGTATTTCACCACCTTACATTTTATTAAAACACATCAATGTGTTACAGCAAACAGTGTCTTCCAGATAACTAACTGAGGGTACATATTAAGGAAGAAAAAACTGTATAATGGACAATGATAAATAACATTCCACTTCCTCCTTTCTTTTGTTATTAAATCCCTAATGACCTCAACAGATGCTAATTGCACACCCTACTTTGTGGAAGGTAATAATTAACTCATTTAACTGATTAAGTACACATCTTTAAATTCAAAGCCAAATACTTATAAAAAATTGAAAATGTGCTTATTTCAGTGTTTTTTTTTTATCCCTCTTCTTTCGTAAAAATCCTGAAAAAATAGCTTATATACATCAACAGGCAGTTACCATACCATAAATTATGGTAATTGAGCCAACCAACTCTGGATGACGGATGCTAACAAAAACCACACACACACACATATATATATAATAGATCATGTCTATCGTATCATGTTGCAAAAAACAGTTATAAATACTTTCTCTTACCTGTTCCAGCATCACCGAGGTCACCAGTATCAAAACCTTTGTCATAGCGGTTGCGTTTGCTTGAATCAGACAAAATACTATAAGCTTCACCAATCTGTTTAAACTTCCTTTCTTGTTCCTTCCGTTCATCCTCTGTAGCATTAGTGTGACGATCTATTGCAAGGTATTTTAAATATAATAGGTAAATATGATAGATGTTTGCATGAAATACATATGATTGCAAACAAGCTCATTTGAGTTATTTCAACTTTTTGAGTTATATCCAATTTCTGAGTAAATTTAAGTACTATTAAACTAATAAATATAAAAGTTAAAGTACCATGCAGGCACGTATTCTTATATAAGTTATAAATATATATATATATATATTATATATTCTTCTCTGCACCACTTATAAAATCTCCTTTGTAAATGCTAGATTGAGCATACAGACAAATCCTATCAGAATATATGAAAAATATCACTGTTCTCTACTTTGAAATTCTCTACACAGCATCCCTAGGCTAAGTGAGAAAAACTCTTAATCTACTCCTTTTTAAAACTTAAGCTAAATTCCAGTATCCAAAACCAGCACTTGAATTACAATATATTTCTCAAGAATCATTAGAATGAATAAAAATGTTAAGACAGGGTTTGGGTCCATCACTTAATCACATGTACAAGTTTACAACTTAAGCTAAATCTTTTACTGAAAAATAAATGTTGGAAAGGTTACTTAGAACTTTGTAAACAAGTTCAATACTAAGGACTTAAGTGAAAACAACATGATGCCAATATTAGTACATTAAATTATAGTTACTGAAGCTGTATTCATTAATTCAAAATGCTTCATACTTAATGTCAAACCATGACTCAATAACCAATTCTACTATTTTTTTACTTTCCTAGACAACAACTGTATATTTTTTTGGGTATTCAAAAACCCAACCTCTAGTATTATATGTATACTCAAGTATTGACTACTAATGTAAAAGTAGCACAGACCTGATAACAAAATATGCTTGGGTATTTATGATTTGTAGTGTTTTGGTTTTTTTATGCAGTTTTATTTATTTCAGACATTATAAATTTTATTGCATGTCTTATGCCTCAGTTTTTACCTTATTTTCTTTAAACTAGGTGAAATAAAACAATTATTAATATTGATTTCTATCTTGAAGTCCAACATTCAAACTGCTTATTTTGAAGTTTCATGTAAAAAAGGTTGGAACTTTCTACTTCAAACAAACTAGTGGAAATTTGTAAGTTGTTCTGAAAAAAAAACAATATTTAAATTAAATTTAATAAGCTTTTAATCATCACTTCAAGCATACGAGTTATATGATACATAAACGATATGTTCCGAAAAACTTACCTGGATGACAAAGAAGGGCTTTCTTACGATATGCTTTTTTTATTTCATCATTCATAGCATTTCTGCTCACACCTAAGATTTTATAGTAATCTTTTCTTTTGCTTTTTCGGAGTTCAAATTTGGCATGGTTCAGAATTTGTTTATACTCTGTCAAGAAATGGTACAAGTTAAAACTTCTAACTTGTAAAGGTTGATGTACTGAATTTAGTTACAACTTTTAGCTTACTACCATTGCAAACATAACTTAATGGCTTGTAATAGACCATCTGGAAATATTACAAGATCTTTGTATTTTAATGTCAAGCCCAGAACATTAAACTGTTTCAACAAAAACCTAATGGAGTTACAATTATTAAAACTGTAAGAAAATGTTTTATTCTACTAACATCTTAATGATATTTGCACATACACTAAATCTCTTCCTCTATGTCAAAATCATCATAAATTGTATCTTCACATGTCAATCACTATCTAATGTTTTCTGGTTCAAATAAACTCATAAGACTGATAAGATAAGCATTGAATGAGTCCCTACTTCTTTAAATACAATACAAATCTTGATCACTCTTGGTTACGCTATGGAAATTTATGGAATAACACATTTACAGATTCTTGATAGAACATCACTTCCTTAAAAACATAATGTCATTCATTCAGTTTCACCAAAACAGACTTTCTTTTATTCCTTCTTAATATATGCTTGGGTATTTATGATTTGTAATGTTTTGATTTTTTATGCTATTTTATTTATCTTGGATAGTGTAAATTTTATTGTATGTGTCTTATGCCTCTGTCTTTATCTAATTTTCTTTAAAATAGGCAAAACAACTTAAGCTAAATCTTTTACTGAAAAATAAATGTTGGAAAGGTTACTTACAACTTTGTAAACAAGTTCAATTACTAAGGGCTTAAGTGAAAACAACATGATGCCAATATTAGTACATTAATTTATAGTTACTGAAGCTGTATTCATTAATTCAAAATGCTTCATACTTAATGTCAAACCATGACTCAATAACCAATTCTACTATTTTTTTACTTTAATAGACAATAACTATACATATTTAGTACTCAAAAACCCAACTTCTAGTATTATATGTATAATAATCAGACATTGATTACTATTGTTAAAGTAGCATAGACTGATAATAAAATATGTTTGTATGTTTCTGATTTGTAATGTTTTAAGATTTTTTATGTTGTTTTATTTATTTCAAACATTACAAATTTTATTGTACTAACACGGATGTACATCAAACTGGATGGCCCACATATCATGTTGACTCTTACCATAACATTAACTTAGTTTAATGGGTTTCTTGAATTCTTCAAGTTTAATTTTCTCAAGTGACTAGAAGTTTCTACAATGGTTAGAAATCAAGAATAAAGATATGATTAGAAATTTAGTTTAAAACAATAAAAAATGGCTTCATTCCTTCACATTTAATAGCAGAAACATCAAAAAATTGTTTCAATTTCCTTTTATCCAGTCTCATCACCTTTATTTCAGCTTCTTAAAGGCTTACCTTGTCTCTTTTCTTTTGCATACACAGTTTCATAATCTCTGACAGCTTCTTCATACATCTGTGTCTCCATGTAACTGTAAAAAGTCCATAATTTACCATAAGTAAGTTTAATTAATCTTAACAAAATCAGCTGCCCAATCTTTCTTGTTCACAAACCAGTTTTTAAAAATCTCAAATTTAGTAAATATTTATTCTTGAAAGCACAATCAATGACTTCACAAACAATTCTATATAAATTCAAACAACATTCAACACTTAAAATTTATAAAAATGACCAGTAACAACTGAATTAAGAACTACAGTCTGATGTGTGTGTGTGTGAAACTTAACAAAGAAAATACAGAAGCAGCTGCAAGAATGATAAAAAAACACTAATAAAATTTTTAATTGTGCCAACAATGGTGATGGTTTTATGAATGTTCAAGGAAATTGTGTCATAAGTTCTGGTGATTTACATAATGTACATAGTTCATACTAAATTACTCAGATCAATTTCAAGAACTTTCTAAGCACTTTCAGAATATTTTACAAGAACTTTTGGAAGCTAAAAGCTACATCAAAATCAATCTTTTTTTACTAAAATTATATAAAATTCCTATTTATTCATTTAAAATATCATGAATGTAGACTAAAAAAAAAAGACTTTGTTTATTGTGCTTATCTCTGCAACATGTATTAAAGTTAGATATATCAATATATTCTGCTATTAGTTTTGATAAAAGAGTTACCATAAAGGATCACATATAAAGTGTAATAAACTTAAAATAAGACCCAAAACTTGAGCGCTTTCGATTAGTTGACTATTCTTCTTCAGGAGAACAAAGGGTCTATTATAATATTTTCAAGTATTTTTGAAAAAAAAAAAAAGGCTCTTTTCAAGCACTTTTAAAGCCCTTGAAATTGAGAATGGAATCTCAAGGGCTTGAAAGTGCTTGAAAAGAGGTCTTTTTTGCAAAAGCACTTTCAAGGATGCGTATGCACTATGAATGTAAGATGAAAAGCTATGCAACAATTTTTTACATATACAGCCGTAACCTTAAATACTCTTGGAATAACTGATGCCTCTAACAGAAGCTCATAGTACAGGTAAATAATAAGGCTAAATCTTATGGTCAGTACAACACACTCTGACTAAACACTTCACAAACTAAAATGTTGTATGTTTAAGCCAAGTGCTTTGAACTATTTCCACAAAATGTATCCTGATAATGGCAAACTGTACTAAACTCTACCTACATGGCAAACTGAAATAAACTGTTTCCATAATACATAACCTGGCAATGCCAAATCATACTAAACAGTCTCTGCAATTACCTCTCCTAACAACAGCAAACTGAACTAAATTGTTTCCACAATACATATCCTAACAATGGGAGACTAACCTTAACTGCTTCAAAATATATATCTCCAAAACTACAAACTGAACTAAAATGTGTGAACAATGTATATTCTGAAAATGGCAAATGTTTCCCTAATACATATGCTGACAAATGGCAAACAATACTAAACTGTCTTCACAATACATATCCTCACAATGGTAAACAGTATTATACTCTTTCACAATACATATCCTGACAACTGCAAACTGAACTATAATATTTCCCCAGTACATACTTTGGCAATAGCAAAGGGAACTAAACTATATATATATCCTTACAATGGCAAACTAAACTTTTTTTCACAGTACATATCCTAAGAACAGTAAACTGTACTGAAGTGTTTCTATAATACATATCCTAACAATGGCAAAGTGCACTAGGGGTAAATAAAAACAAGCATACAAAATATACCCTATTTTACACTGTTGATTAGTAGTGGTAATTCATGGAAGCTTACCACTTAGCTCTTCGTAAGTAGGCCTTAATGTAGTTTTCATCTAGGTTGATTGCTTTACTGCAGTCTTCAATAGCTTCATTAATTCTAGCCATCTGTTACAAGCATTAAAGCACATGAAATATTGGTACAGTTAAAGAATGCAAAATAAGCCTGGAAACACAATCAAACAGGAAACCAAATAAAGCAAAAGGTTTACTCTACAGACATTCATGTAAACTAAAAATAATTAACAAGAGCTTAAACAGTAATATAATAAACTTGGAGAATGTACATTCATTAACAATTAACCAATCTGAAGCCCACGATAAGTCAGTTATAGAGGAACATCCCATTTATTGCATAATTCCCTTTATCCTAAAGGTTTCACATTGCATCAGAATGTATTGGAAAAAAATAGTGAAAAAATATGATATTAATTTATTGGTATAATTTGTGTTTCTTCCCGGCAGAAAATTAGGTCAAATTTTATCAAAAAAATACAAAGATACTGATACATCCTGTTCCGTATACCAAATAGTGTGTGAAAATTGCGACAAAACTTACAATGGAGAAACCTACAGACTACCTAAGTTAAAGAACAGTATAAACCACCTTCTCATGTCCATGAACATATGTCTAAATATGGTCATTCATTTCATCTTGATAATGTTAAAATTCTTAGCAGAGAAAAAAATATAAACCGTCGTGAAATTAAGGAAGCCTTGTTTATAAAACAGTTTATGCCTAAAATAAATAAGTATTCTGGCACACAGTTGTATCTATTCTAACTTTAACTTAACTACGTTGATGTTCAAAAAGGTTTTTATATTATTTTCTGTGAACCACTTTACCTCTATTTACAATTTTCAAGTTACAGTATTTAATTTATAAAATTTGTTGTTATAATATTTTATATTTTTGAAAGGGTACTTATATTCTCCTATTTTGTTGATATTACAGACATTGACCCTCAAGAAGTCAAGCCCTATCAATAAACACCTTCCAGAAATGTCATACCTTACTGTTAAATTTACCCAATCAAAGTTCAACGTACCCTTGCGCTGTATTATTATATATATTTGTAGTTTCAATTCATTCATTGTAGTTGACATACCTGATGATGGCAGGTTAACTTGGTGAAACGTTGTATTTCATCAAATTTTACTCTGTTTATCCGATTTATCAAGTTTACTTTTAATTATGACAGAGTACTTCATTTCATTGTAATAATGTAAAAAACAAATATTTTTTATAACTAAACCAAAAATTAAAGTAACAAAACAAGATTTAAACACAAATAATTATCAATAAACAATACAAAATAGAAATAGCCAAGTCTTGAATTCTGAGCAAAGAGAATATTACAGTTAACTTTCTTAACTCTGAATTTTTGGTTTAAATACAATTATTGACCAATATGTTTTATTTAGATATTTTGAGTTCAGTAAAAATAAATAAACTCCAATATTAATGTATGATAGTTGCAAAATATTCTGAAGACTTCCAAGATACATCTACATTTCCATAAAACAAAACTCACATACAAATCAATCATTTATCTCATAAGACTAAGAACATACTTTTGCACATACAGTAGCTCGATTGAAATACAGTTTAGCATTTGTAGAAATATTACTGAGATCTATGCTTAAGGCTTCAGTGTAGATATTATGGGCTTCTTGGTAGTTTCCCTCCTTGAAAAACACATTGCCCTCTTCTTTCTTAGTTCTCAGTAGTTTGATTTTCTGAGAAAAGCCATCAAAACAGAAATTAATAAAGAAGCTTTAATGCATATCTTATAAAAGAATAACTACACATTATATAATGTAAAAAGTGAAATTTAAAAAAATACAAAAAGAAGTCACTAGAAAAAATGATTTCATCAGAAAATGATGTATAACAAATTGAGATTGTCGTTGAAGAAAAGAAAAATGAGATGTTTCATTTACTAGCCAACAAACTTATAATAGTTACTTCCTGTAAAATTAAACATTTTGAATCAAGTTAGAGTGGAAAAAATGTTGGTCGTAAAACTGCAATATTCTTGTGATTGATCAACCCAAAGTAAAATTTAAAACACAGCAACTGACGAAACTACATTACTTTCCAACAACAACAAAAAAACTGCTGTAGCTTCATTAACAGACTTTACCTATTAGATTCTATATAGCAGGGCTCTTTTCCAAACTTTTCAAGGGGGCCAAAATGGAAAAAAATTAGTAAGTGGGCCAGAATTTTACTCTGCACATTTTTAAGAAACATCAAAAATATTATCTAAATTAATGATAGAAAACTTAACAAATTTCACCATGTGAATATAGTACCTTAATAACAGAAAAGTGTAACATTTAATACAGTATCATTAAAAACATTTTTAAATGTCTTTAGGACAGCGAAGACAAAATATTTTTCAAAATAAAATTACTATACATTTTAGTGCTTGTTGTACGTCAATATAATGAACATAAAAATTTTGCAATTTTCCTGTCCATACACCGAAACCGTCATATGAATACCTCATGTCAGTCTACAATATGAAAAACTACCCCTTTTTAATACTTCAGAGCAATTGAAGTACAGTTGCTTTGTGAGATATTAAAATAAGATGTATCTTTATCACAAATTGATTTATGATGTTAAATTTTTCTCCTTATTTAATTTAGTTAATATTTAAAAACTCTTTGCTGACTGTCAGTCAGTCATTTGATTGTTTCTTGCTAGCCAGATGTGACCAAAGTTGAAGAGCCCTGCTAACAGAAGTTTTAAACTTTTTAATAGAAACTTACCTCACAAAATTACTTGTAGGTTGCTTTCAATTTTAAACTATTTACATCTACATCAATCGTGAAATTGTTGAGAACAGACTATTCGGAGAATCTCTTCTCCCGACTGATCCAAGATAGTCATTTTATATGGCTATTTTTCTTGCAAATCACTATTTTCCTTTACATCTATTCACAACTAGGTTATGTTTCAAATTTACTACAGCTCCCTCAAGCAGCTTTTTAACAAGTTTCAATCCTTCAAACCAAATTTAAATTAAAATATTGGTTTTGGGTACAAAAAAGTTGCTAACAACTACATAAAAACAAAAGTTAACAAGACTGTGACCACATGTCATGTTATGTAAACTGAAAATTACTTGCAGAAAAAATTATCTTCAACCAACAATAATAAGAATAAAAAACACTGCAGTACAAGAACAGAAATTACCTTGTACATTTCCTGAGCTTTGTTGTGATCTGGAACAAGTCTCAACACTTGCTGGAAGTGGTTGAAAGCCTTGTCTATGTTGTCTTGGTAGTAGAGACACATTCCTCTGACATACAGCGCATCTACATTTAAGGCATCAATGTGAAGGATATCACTGTAATAAAATATACATATATAGGTCTGCAGTCGATGAAATTTTACCACCAGCAATTCAAAGACATCTCCTTCCAATACATAAGTATATAATAAACTTTGGAAAATTATTTTCAATAATATTAAAAAATAAAGAGTTTAAACCACAAGCATCAACATCAAAACTTGCACCTAGCTTTAACTTAATAAGATCAAGTAATCAGATTTAAGAATTTCTCTTTAACTCTACTGATATGAGTTCAGTTACTTGCACTGACCTTGTAACCATCATATAACCATGAAACTATACATAATATTATTATTTATTTAGTGAGTATATCTTCATGAAATACGGCAAGCTTTTATAAATGTTGAGTCCCTTGTATATAAAAAAAATCATATTTTTTAATTAAGTATTTTTACTAAAGATTTGTCTGTGAATATATGGATCAAGGGTGTGTCTAAGACTGTGACTAGTTTGAATGCAAGGCAATTTTCTTGTTAAGACTAAAACTACTTTTTTCCATTTTATAGTTTTTCAAATTTGATTTCCTAAGTTAATATCAAAAGACACTTGTAAGTTAAATTCTACATTTTTTCTGTTATTTTTCTCTATCCTAACATTATATGAACTTGATCATTTTGACTGACCTCGTAACCATCACAAAACAATATGAAATAAACCCAAGTTACCCTTTTTTCTTTCTAGAATGATTGCAAATTGTAACAGTTTACATCTGTTTTTATTTAATTTTATTATTTTATTGCTTTTTGGACTGGTTATAACTAATAATCCCAAAATACAAGTTGTAAATCACACAGAAAACCTGAAGTTACCATACTGAATGACTTAATATATGAGCTACATGGATAATTTTTTTTTCATTATCTAACTTAAATTCGATGACGAGGAACCCACTTTGAGACTAATAATGGTTGGAGATGGCTTGAATGGGTAATGAAGAAAAATTTAATATAAGTTTAACATAACAGCAAATGTACAATGTTTCGACAAGGTTTTGTCATCATCAGGTAATCAAAGGAGATTAAGAACTTATTCAAATATTTAATATTAAAATTATATTTATTACTTATGTTTTGTATCTAAGTTTATTCATACACATTGATCATAGTTGTTTAATTAAATATTGAATGTAACTCTATAGAAAGTTGTGACATGCACACGTTGACCTACCAGTATTGAGAAAGTTAATAAGAAGACCAAAAAAAAAAAAAGAGTTGTATTTTTGAATTAAAGAAGCTGTGTTCATAAACAAAACAAAACTTCAGCTAAATGAAATGGTTCTTTCAGTTAATTCTGAAATACTGACATATAGTTTAAAAAACCTATACATAGTCCAATACGCTATTAAAATTCACTATGATTCTTTATAGAACATGTTATAAATTTATATATAAAACGACAGAGAAGGTTCCATCTGTTTCTTATCTAATTAGCATCAATTTACCTTGTAATTTCTTGAGCTTCTTGGTATCTTCTGAGAAAGACCATGCATTCTGCTTTGATCAATTGGAACCTGGTGCAGGCACTGGCTTGACTAAGGGCCCTGTCCATGCAGAAGATGACCTGCACAATATGAATTACATATTAACTATTACATAACCAACTGAAGACTTTAATCTGTAACTTAGAAAAATGTGATTAGTTTCAAATTTTTTGTTTTGTTCAATTAGAGCCTGACACAGGCACTGGCTTCTCTAAGGTCCTGATCCATGTTGAAGATAATTTGCACAGTAAAAATTACATATTGACCATCACATAACCAACTGTAGCAGAAGATACAAATCACACAAAACTGTTGTATGATGAGCACAACATTTTGAACAATCTCCAACCACCACCAAACTGAAAAAAAAACAAAAAAAAACATCAAAGTATTTTGTTTATGTAATGTATAAGTTACATGTTATTCCCAGATAAAACTTTGTCTCCTTGACCTTTTGTTTCCAACATAATTCATTATTAATAAATACACTATTATCTTTTCAATAGTTTATGGTTAGTGAAGTGTTTTATAAATATTAATCTTTTTTTGTATTTGAAGGAAATTTCAACAAGGACAACAAATGTGCACACTTTGATGCTCCTATTGTTACTTATTCTGTAGTTAATGCATAAACAGATGTATATAGTATATATGGCATCACTAAACACTGCACTGATTACACATCAACCACTGAAGCTAAAATTCACATATAAACTGTCAAAAAAAAGCACACTAAGTATACGAAAAACTTGGGTTGTACATGTAACAATTTTGTAGATGAGGTTTCAAACTTCAGATTAGGGTTGAAAATTCAATTTTTTCAGGTATTAAGCAATTTGAAAAAATTATTGTTTTAAAATGATATTAATTACCTTTCTGAAGTCTTTTTTCTCATAAGCTTTATTTCCTTCTTCAACAAAAAACTGAAGTATCTCCAAGTGTTTTCTCTACAAACCAAAAAATAAAACATTAACAGTAATATGTTGATCTTTTTCTTAGTGTTTTACCCATGAACTGTTAAAAGCTGTCTAAAGCCATGAGAAATCATTCAAACATTTTGTTTACATGTACTAATAACTCAATCTATTGCATCTTAAAACAATATTGAGCCTCTCTATTTTAAGAAAATACCAGGATTCTTCTGTTTTACTTGATATACATACATTATATCAGGGTTCTTCTGTTTTACTTGATATACATACATTATATCAGGGTTCTTCTGTTTTACTTGATATATATATATATTATATCAGGGTTCTTCAGTTTTACTTGATATACATACATTATATCAGGGTTCTTCTGTTTTACTTGATATACATACATTATATCAGGGCTCTTCTGTTTTACTTGAAATACATACATTATATCAGGATGTTTCTGTTTTACTGGATATACATACGTTATCTCAGGTTTCTTCTGTTTTACTTGATATGCATACATTATGAATATGTAAATACAATTCAAACAAATAAAATATTTATTATACAGTTAATTAAATGTCTTTTTTTTTTCCAAAATGTGTGGGATTAAATAGAAGGTCCACAAGAAATGCATGATTGAAAGTCTTGAGCAGGCTTCCTGTGAATTTTCAACTAACACCAATTCCTAATAATAATGATTCTAATTTCTAACCTTAAAAAATGTAATTTTCATAGTGATTGACAAAAAGAACCTGTAAGGCAACTGAAAAATTAAAAACAAACTTCTTAAGAAAAAAAATTATTGAATGAGTAACACTTAGATGTCATATATATGCAAGATAAAACATAAAAAAAGAAAATTAAACAGTAATGAAGAAACAAAATTAAGAAAAACATTTAACATACAGTATACTGAATATTTTAAAAACATTCACCTCTACTGAAAGGGATGGGTGTTGTGGGTCAAGATCTTGTATTCTTTGTAATGTACAGGAAGCTGACAGTACATCACCCAGGACGATGTGGCACTTGACTTCTCGAATGTGTCCCTTTGTTAAGAAAAGGTGATACGAAAATTATAACAAGATGAACATATAACTCACTAATACGAGTATGGTATACAACTACTTGAGAAGTTGCTAGGTTTCTAAGAAATATTTTGAATATATTCATAATACATATATACTCCTAGAAACACTAACTCTTGAACAACTGTGTGTGTTTAAAAAAAAAAGTCATACTAAAAACAAATTAAAATATAAGTTTTTGTGATTGAATACAATACAAATATAAAACTAGTTTTTTATAACTATTTTTACAGTTAAATGAATAACAGAATTGAAGATTTATTCAGTTAAACTCAATATACTGACCTTCTTTTGACTAATAAAATATTTTATTGATACGATATGTTAGTCCCTTAAAACATTAAAAGGAATTTCAGCTTACCTTGACATACTTTTCATCTAAAAATAATGATTGCTGTATATCACTTAAAGCCTTTTGGTATTGTCCAAGCATCATTAAACAGGCAGCCCTATTACCATAGAAGACTGGAGAATCAGGACATAGCTCTGTGAGGAGAGAGAGAGAGCAGTTTACTTGGAATGTCAACTATTTTATGCAAATGTTATAGATGTTCTCATTAAGCATCAATTGCCTGAACTTCCATCTTTCCCTATGTTTCTGCAAGGTACTTCTAGCTCTCATAATGTGTTAAAATGGCTGTAACTTGCTAAAACATTATGGAACATGGAATCCTAGGAGGATGCTGTCTAAGATCTTCCAGCTTAACGTTATGAAATACTGAATCCTAAGAGGATGCTGTCTAAGATCTTCGAGCTTAACGTTATAAAATACTGAATCCTAGGAGGATGCTGTCTAAGATCTTCCAGTTTAATGTTATAAAATACTAAATCCTAGGAGGATGCTGTCTGAGATCTTCCAGCTTAACGTTATAAAATACTGAATCCTAGGAGGATGCTGTCTAAGATCTTCCAGCTTAACGTTATAAAATACTGAATGCTAGGAAAATGCTGTCTGAGATCTTCCAGCTTAACGTTATAAAATACTGAATCCTAGGAGGATGCTGTCTGAGATCTTCCAGTTTAACGTTACAAAATACTGAATCCTAGGAGGATGCTGTCTAAGATCTTCCAGCTTAACGTTATAAAATACTGAATGCTAGGAAAATGCTGTCTGAGATCCGTCTAAGATCTTCCAGTTTAACGTTATAAAATACTGAATCCTACGAGGATGCTGTCTAAGATCTTCCAGTTTAACATTATAAAATACTAAATCCTAGGAGGATGCTATCTAAAATCTTCCAGTTTAACATTATAAAATACTGAATCCTAGGAGGATGCTGTCTGAGATCTTCCAGTTTAACGTTACAAAATACTGAATCCTAGGAGGATGCTATCTAAGATCTTCCAGTTTAACGTTATAAAATACTGAATCCTATGAGGATGCTGTCTAAGATCTTCCAGCTTAACGTTATAAAATACTGAATCCTAGGAGGATGCTGTCTGAGATCTTCCAGTTTAACGTTACAAAATACTGAATCCTAGGAGGATGCTATCTAAGATCTTC
>NW_013666436.1:261442-269607 GCF_000517525.1 Limulus polyphemus
TAGGAGGATGCTGTCTAAGATCTTCCAGCTTAACGTTATAAAATACTGAATCCTAGGAGGATGCTGTCTGAGATCTTCCAGTTTAACGTTACAAAATACTGAATCCTAGGAGGATGCTATCTAAGATCTTCCAGTTTAACGTTATAAAATACTAAATCCTAGGAGGATGCTGTCTAAGATCTTCCAGCTTAATGTTATAAAATACTGAATCCTAAGAAGATGCTGACTGAGATCTTCCAGCTTAACGTTATAAAATACTGAATCCTAGAAGGATGCTGTCTAAGATCTTCCAGCTTAACGTTATAAAATACTGAATCCTAGGAAGATGCTGACTGAGATCTTCCAGCTTAATGTTATAAAATACTAAATCCTAGGAAGATGCTGTCTAAGATCTACCAGCTTAACGTTATAAAATACTAAATCCCAGGAAGATGCTGTCTAAGATCTTCCAGCTTAACGTTATAAAATACTAAATCCTAGGAAGATGCTGTCTAAGATCTTCCAGCCTAATATTATGGAAAATGGTATCCAAGGAGGATGCTTTCAAAAAAAGAGCTTCCAGCAAAAACACTGTGAAACATAGAATCCTAGGCAAATGCTTCTTAAACCAATGAGAAAATGACTTCTAGTTTACATACTAACAAAAATGTTCATATTCTGATAGAAAAATAACAAGAATGACAATAAACATTACCTGTTTTTTAGTATTTGCATGTTTGATGTCTCATTTTTATACTTTACTAGAATTTTTTATTTTAATAAAAAGAAAAAGGATAATGGGTGTGGCTACTTTACATATTAAACAAACTCAACCAGTATACGATTCAATATTTCTAGGTCATATCTACTCAACTTGTACATTGTAATTACAAAGTCAAGACCTCTGTTACAAATCCAATTATTCTACACTTATCCACTGTTCACTGTTGCATTATGGACACTTAAAGCCAAGGTCTGTTATATGCATGTCTTATTTCATAAAAAATATCTTCTAAGACTTGTTTTTGTGCAAATTATGACGTGATGTTGTTACCTAGATGAAAACAGGAAGTAGCCTGAACAAGTACCCACACAGTTTTATTTTTATCTCAACTAGGAAAGTTGGAAGCTACAGCAACAACAAAAGTTAGAGAAGTTTTATTGTGAAAATATTTATGATTTAAATATTTTTCTAACTCTTATAAAGACTTTTATTCTAATAATTCTCTAACAGTGAAATACTGACAATTACATTATACCTTTATACTACATATTCAACTGATACCAAAAAGTTCAGCTGTTACAAGCCAACTGGTTCACTGAAACCAGGACAATCATCTTCTCCACCCCCAAACTACTTTGTCTGTAGGCCTTTCTTCAAGGCCAAACCACCCTGAAGTGAAGAACCTATGACCTAATTTTCTGCAATAAGATGTTAAGACAGAAATACATTGTCATTCACAAGTTATACTTGGCTTGGAACTTCACATTCAGAAATGTAAAACATACAGTATCTAACCTCAAATATACAGTATTTATAAAATCTAACCTATATAAAAAAACCAGTGTGTGTCACATCACACCTGATATTTCGAAATAGGAGGAGTCATAAAAGCCAAAATGCATTTATCCAGATCGAACAGTTCGATTGCTGTCTGCCCAAAATGATTTTAATGACAGGGGTGCAATGTGACCATGAGGGGGTAAGGGTGCCATGAAACCTTATAAGTGTAGTGAGTGTTGGTATAACAAGGCTAAAGTAAAGATGTGGTGTGGGATCACCTAATCTAGAGGCAAGTGCATAAAATTTATCATGAAATTAAAAATATCTATTCAATTTTAAATTTAAATAATTTGTGAATTAAGCTACTTTCTGTTATATCACCAACATTTTAAATAAAAACAAACCTCTAATCAACGGAGATTAAATTAATAAATCAACAAATATTTTCCATTTTTGTTGTCTATACATTTCATTATATACTTCCAGTACATAGACTAACAACAACATTTGGTTATACTTTTTGTTGCTGAACAACATGACATAAAAGTCATTGTTGGAACGTAGTGTTACAAAAACACACTGGCTTTTCTGTATATTAGAAGTTGTTAATCTAACTGATTTTTACCCAAAATTATTCTATGAATATGCTACAAATTCATTTCATGAATGATCTCAATTTTGATTGGCTCACAAAGGAATTTACCAATGTTTGACTGCTTCAACTGCACTTTTCAGCCTCTTTGTTGGTCAAGCTTAATTTTGCAAAATGTATCTATTTCAGTTAGCTATAGGATGGGGTGGGGATTGGTAGTACTTGCCTCATCATTTTTGACAGGCTATACACTACTACATTAATAAGGACTAAAAGTTATATCTGTATTATGAACCATTTTTTATTTTTTCACATACAAGCTATTTTAACATGTGATATCACTGTAAAAGTACAACAAGGTATGCATCTGTAGATACAGTGTAACAACATTAAGTGCCCTATCTATGACACTCTCATGCAAATGTCCCGAGATCCATATCTAAAGATACACTTTAGGAACATAACTATCCTGCCAATTACACTGTTGAATAAGTAACATAAAGTACATATCTTTACAGCTACATTGTAGCAACATTAATACCCTACCTATTACACTATTGTACGAGCAACACTTGGTACATATATCTACAGATACATTGTAGCAACATTAGTACCCTACCTACAAAATTGTTGTACAAGAACCATTTGGTGTATAGCTACAGATACACTATAGCTATCAACATTAGTACCATACTTATTACAGAGTTGTATAAGTACCACTTAGTATGTAGATAGAGATACACTGTAGCAACATTAGTACACTACCTATTATATAAAGTATAAATACATTGTAGCATTATTCTTATTCCACCTTTCACACAACTTTAAATGTCCATAACATCACTCCTGATTTAATATTATCATGGTTGACTCAGTTGAAAGACAACTGTGAAATTTAGATATTTAATGCACATATAAAGAAGCTATAAAAAACATCAATACACAAAAATCCCCCTACATACAAAAACTATATATAAATATCACAACTTGATGTCTACAGATTGTACTTGCTAGAACATAGTATCTTTGTTAGAAAAGACCACAAGTTACATATCTCTATAAGTAAGCTGTATTAGAACAATGGTATCTTATATACAACACTTCTGTAGAACTTACAAGGCAATACTGGCACTGTACAAGTACTACAAAGTACATTTATATAAAAAAAAACATTTTAACAACAAAGGTAATCTACCTATGGCACTGTTGTATAACTCTATTGCTTCTCTGTATTTCTTCTGTTTATAAAAAACATTTCCTTCTTCCTTCTTAATCTCTGCTAACCTGAAAGTTACAAAAAAAACATTAATAAAAAGAAAATAATTATAGATTAAGAAAGCTAATATCATGATGCTTGCAATAATGCAAGTACATCTTCTCCTGCAAATAATCAAAGAAGAATAACATAGCTTTCATCTGTACAGCTGTATTTTTTTAGATAATTACATTAGTAGGAGAAACTATGTGGTTAGTCAACAGAAGGTTAAGATCTGAAATTACACTGTAAAAATTTGCCAACAAGTTAGTTTATAAAGACCAATAAAAGTCAAGGTTAATCAGAGGAGATAAATCATACATATTATCCATAAGTTAAAATATATCTACACACATAACTATAGACTTTGAAGCATAATATATTAAAATTATAAATATTTTATTGAATGTTTTTACAGTAAAAAAAAAAGATGAGATTCGTTGTTAAATAACTTCAGATTCAGATCACAGCTAATTCACAAACTTCATTCAATTCCATACAAATAAACCTAAATGAAGTGCTTTTACATATAAAAATTAAACATGCACATATATATATACACAGATACTTGATACAATACACACATCACACATATGAAAATGCAAAGGTGAAGTAGAATTTAATAACCATAATACTTATTACCTCATATTCTTTAAATGTAAGTTTTTGTATTCCCACATCAATTTCCGTCATTCATAGAAATGGAGCTTCTAGAATAACTCTGTATTGGGAGAATCTGAAATGCATACCCTGTTTCTGGTCATGTAAGACCCATCTCCTAAATAACAGTCTCTTTTTTAAAAATCCTCAACAATACTACTAGAACTTGAATGGTGCTGGAAGGAATGAGTAGCTGATGGAAGCTTCATTCCATATCACAAATCAAAATTACACAGTTCTCTAACAGAAGGAACACAACAAACTCAAAAATTGTGACACCATTAAGAAGTAATTCAATGGATGAATTTTCTTTATGTTTTTTGGCCTTCAGATACAAGCTATTTTTCAGTGTAAGTCGCAGAGAAAAGTTCAGTACTGAGTTCAGCATCTATTCTTATCCAAAATCTCCTCCTGCTGTAGTTTGTTTACTAATTTCAAGTGATTTCTTGACAAGCACAAGAAACTGGTATTAAGACACTATAGTGTACTTTTCAGTTGTAAAGAAAAGGCTGGAGACAAAGATCACTCAGCAAAATACTGCTTTGCTTGAAATGGCTAGGGTATTCTGAGATGTACTCTGATGGGGGAAGTAAGATTTGGGCCTTTATACTAGCCATTCACTAGAAACCTGTTTACAAATACAAGAGCTTCCCACAACCATTGCCCACACATCTAAGCCATTTACTAAAAAGTCCAAGGTTACACAATAATTTTCAACACAAACAGTTCAGCAAGCATATGTTATACCTGCGTATTCTTCTTCAAGTTCCAAATGACTTCAATGTTGACAATGACACCTAGACAATCATAAAAATAGGTGGTAGTGCTTATAATTATCATCTTGGAGAGACAAACCTAGTTTTTCTGAGAAGGAAGCACAAGGTCATTTTACTTTAGTGCAGCATATAACAAAGTTAGAACTGTCTATAGACTCTCTGGTAGGTTAATCACTTATTCCTCGAGGATAATTTAGTTGTATCTGGGATGAGCCCATGTATTATGTAAAGAGGTTATCAATCTTTCTGAACATCAGTGCTTCACTTTGGTATAAAAACTAGAGTAGTAGAAAACATTTTGTAAATGGGTCACTAGCTCTAGGCCACACTAACACAGTTTTTTACACCAACACAATTTGTTTTTCAAAATTGGTGATGATCATAATATTCATAGTAAAAAAAATTAATAACTACGTTGAAAACTTTGGTCCCTGGTTGTACATAAAAAGCCAGAATAAAAAATTATTTCAGTACTTAAGCTACTTCATAAAATATAAGCATATTTTAATCACAGTTATCTTTGCAAATAAAAAGGCAGCAAATGTGTCACAGTGCAACAAGTTATGCCAAACAACATGGAACTAAATATAATATTTTTGTTTTTCAAAATACTATAAATTTTGCATTTCCAATTTATAGAAAAACACAAAGAATTTTAGATTGAAAAGTGTGAGGCAATCCAATCACTGGTTTAGAGTGGTGTTTTCAAAAATGATTACTAGCTTTACTGTAAAGCTTTAACAATCAGACTTTTTTAAATATCATTAGCTACTCTAAGAACCCTTATACCCAAGATATAGCTTAATGTACAGATGATAAATATTTTGCCACCCAGATGTCAATAATGTTCTGGAAATAACTTTTTAGCTGTGGCACAGCGGCTCATAGAATGGGTCTAAGTTTTTTCTGTTTCTTTTTTCAACTACAAACTTTTAGCTCATAGCTCCATCATATCTTGACCGATTTGAGATCTTATTACAGGAGGTCAAACCCTTTCAACTGATGTATTTGACCATGCCCAAGGTCTCATAGATTAGCTTATTCTAATCCTGTCTAAAAGAATTTCAAGTTGAAGGTAGGTTGGTAAAGATCCTGATGAGCAATAACATTGAATTGAATATACGCGTGCCCAACACTCGGTATTGCTGGTGCACAAAAATATAGCTAATATAAAGGAGAAAAAAAGTCTCATAGTTTAATTCATTCTAATCCTGCCTAAAAGAATTTCAAGTGCTGTACCTATTGAGGATTCCCTCTTGTTTCTATTTACATTTAAGTCTCAGAAAAATCTAATTATTTAGTGAAATATTTACATTCTAGAAATTTGTGTTTATTATTCTTGGCAAATAATGCCAATATTTCACATTCACATGATACAAGACAAAGTGTAATCAGCTGAAAAGAGATTTGCTAAGCTTTCATTTAGTTTAATATAGTAATTTAAATAAAATCAATTTAGATATCTGAAATTTAATTGCGTTTCTGAGGTAAGGAGCCCAAGACTGAATATAGTACTCCTAATGTGGCCTAACCAATGACCTATACACTAATATCATAACCTCTTTATACTTTATTCAGTATTTCTGTAAATACAACCTAACATCCTATTTTCCCTGCCCCTAGCAATAGTACATTGCTTGGATGGCTTAAGAGAGTGATCGGCTAGAACACAAAGATCTTTTCTCATTCATAACATTGTTAATGTTATTCCCATCAAAATTATACTCATAATTAAAACTGTGATATCCCACATGCATTACCTTGCATTTATAATAATTAAAAGCCATCTAACATTTATTTAACCAACTCACCAAATAATCTAAACCTTTCTGTAAAGCAGTACCATCCTTCTCACAGTAAGCAACACCCAAAATTTTATGGTCATCAGCAAATTTGAATAAAATCTATTGAACATTTCTTCGTCTAGGTCAATGTATGTAAAGATGAAAAGTTTAATATGATAGCAACACTGAAATGGTACAATAAACACCACACAAACCAATAAGTTTTAGGAAGCCATTTAGCTAATAAATTTCATTAACCTAACTGAAAAACGTATCATATTTCTTCACACAACTCTATATATGTTCTAAACTAAGGTAATGAACCTTGAATCCAATAATTTATAACACAGACTACAGCAAATTCCTTATTTAACAATTTTTTCAATCTGTCTTCCCCTGGATCAACATTCTAACATATGACTAAGTAGAAATATTAACTCTCTCCATTGGATTTTAATTATTATGTAAGAAACCAACAAAAAATAACCCCTGATGATTCATTATTTATCCATAAGTTGCTGAGTCAATCAAAATTCAAAACACACATTATTTGTGTTAATGCAACTCTTATCAAAAAAGTTTGGGCTGTCAAGAATGTCTTTTCAGACCAGTTTTTATTTGTTGTCTTTGGCTAACAGAATATTTGGTAGAATTATTGCTTCACACACTTTTAAGATTATTTTAGTTTTAAATCTTGTTGCAAAATCTCCAATTACCCTGAGGTTTCTAAGTAAACCTGCTTATGAATATAATTTTCTTGAATAACAAATGTTGCTGACAAATTGAGTATGCAAAATTGACTGTATATTTTGTGTTAGCAATTCACATATGAAATTTTATGATTAAGTTGAATAACATATTATCAGACACATCATCAAGTTATATCAAGTACAAAGAATGGGAGTTCAAAACAAATTAACAGATTCCCACAATTTTAATTTTAAACATAAAAGTCTTTAGGTAATGTTATCAAAAGTTTTTTCACAATTTTCATTTTTTATATGTTTTAAAACACATAGTTTCCTGGATAAGCTTTTTCTACCATAAAGAAAATAATATAAAATAAAATCTACAAGTTCTGGATAAATATCTAAATAAACAGGTTGTAAGATGTATTTTGATTATTCTATAAAAATGCCTCACAATAAATAATTTTTTCAACATTTAAAGAATGTCTAAATGACCACACATTACTTTTCAATTATTTAAATGTGCACATTGTTTCAATATTATCAGAAATTATTTATTAAGTATTAAAAAATAATTTAACATTGCCTAGATCAGGGATTCTCAACTTTTCTATTTTTGTGCAAAACCTGAATAATATTTTTTTTCTGACCTTCTTGTTTTTCTGTCCCTTTATGATGGCTATGAATTTTTTGTATGGAAGTAAGGGGGTAAATGGAGAAATACATCAAGCCGAGGGGGTTAATGATGGAGGCACACACACACATTCTTAGCATTCTCTCTCTCTCTCTCTCACACACACACACACATTTTACAAAATGAAATTTAATTGAATTATTATTCAATCATCAGGTACATCAATTATTTACCCCCTGCCATGTAATTTTTACTCCCAAGGGGTAGATTTACCCCTGGTTGAGAATCACGG
>NW_013666436.1:269889-272918 GCF_000517525.1 Limulus polyphemus
ACACACACACACACACATTTTACAAAATGAAATTTAATTGAATTATTATTCAATCATCAGGTACATCAATTATTTACCCCCTGCTATGTAATTTTTTACCCCCAAGGGGTAAATTTACCCCTGGTTGAGAATCACTGGCCTAGATGCAACAATTTTCCAATTTTTAAAATATAACATTTGTAACAATTCACAAGCACGATTTTTCACAATATATTCTAAAGAGAAATCTTATTTATTTTAAATATATGATGTTTAGCTGTTAAAATAACAAACATTACTAACAATATCTTATATCTCTACATAATTTCATCGATGGCAAATATTGTATTTATATTTTGTTACATCTTTAACTCTTATACGAATAGTTAACGCAAGAGAGCGCAACAAACATGGAACAACAAGATATAACAACTTACTGGACACTAACGAATATACTTATATGAATACAAAAAAAAAGAAAAAGAGACACTCAAAAATGTAACATTACATCAGCCAAAAAAAAAAAGAGTCACTGCAACTATATATTGTTTTTAACCATTATCATAATAAGTTATTTACAACAATACAACGAAAAAAAAGCATATCTATACACATCTTACTTTGTCAGATTTTCTGGTTCGCAATGACTAGTTGTGAATGCTGTTGTTTCAGTATTAGATTTTCCGTCTTCATGGTTGGGCGCCATTTTCGAAATGATAATTAGTAAACCGCGCCATCTCTTGGTGAAATATTTATGGATTTCAATAATCGGCTGATTAAAGACTTCAGTGATAAGAATCACAACACATGCGATCGAGAATTCTTGTAATTGGAATTTTCAACCTCAACCATGTATTCACGCAGGCTGAAACACCAGTTCAGAAATCTCGAGAATTCAAGTATAGCCTTCTTTAATTTGATCTACTGAGCAGAAGGAAGACAGCCAGCCAATAGCATTCACCGTCATGAGAGCTTTGTTTGGATCTTTGAACCAAATTAATAACAAAATTGACTGTCACTATTAAAGTGTGTCCACTACTAAAATGTTGGAGCGAGTTCAGCAGCATCGAGTCTCATACCCTAAACCTTCGATCCGCAGCCCAACACTAACCATTAGGCTTCGCTAAATTTAAAATTCAAATTTAAAAAAGCTTTTATAACATTAACAATATGGAAAAGAAAATAGATACGTCTATTATTGAAATTTTTAGTTTTCGCTTCCAAACCTTATAAGGTTATACATTATATCTGACGCATACGTCAAATTGTTTAGTTTCTAGAATGTAATTTTTTGTTGTTGTTACCAGGTTAAGAAACTCTAAGAACAAACTTAAAGAAACATATAAATAAGTGCATTACAAAAATTATATTATTTACATTTTAAACACAAAATATAACAGTAAGGAAAATTCATATCATAAACACTACATTATTACAATGACAGAAATCGGTCTAACCATTAATCAACAACACCTTTAAGTGATCTTGTTAAAGTTTTATCGCAATAAATGCTTAAAACGGTGGAGAAACTCCGGCCGAGAGTTGTCTAGTGGTTAGCCTACTGGGATAACGACCACAAAGTCCATGGTTCGAGTCACAATGCCGCTAAACATGTTTCGCGCTTTCAGCTGTGAGCTGTTATAAAAGTAACAGTCAATTTTGTTATTCGATTCAAAGAGCTGGACAAAACACTTGTAGCGACTAATGATTGACTACCTTTCTTCTGATCAGTATTTCAAAATAAGGAACAGTTACATCCTGATCTAGAAAGATCTCTTACTTAATCGTTTAGTTCTGAATAAGATAAAATTCAAGTTGAAAATACCAAGATGAAATAAAATTCATAAACTGGACTGTTAGTTGTACAAAACTTTGATAGACTTACGGTATTTCGGGGTTAAGAATGTATAATACACAGATACCTGATCACCACAATACAAGGCCCGGTATGGCCAGGTGGTTAGGGCGCTTGACTCGCAATCTGAAAGTCATGGGTTCGAATCCCCGTCCCACCAAACATGCTCGCCCTTTCAGCCGTGGGGGCGTCATAAAGTGACGGGCAATCCCACTATTCGTTGGTAAAAAAGTAGCCCAAGAGTTGGCGGTGGGTGGTGACGACTAGCTGCCTTCCCTCTAGTTATTCACTACTAATTTATGGATAGCTGGCGCAGATAACCCTCGTGTAGCTTTGCGCGAAATTCCAAACAAATCACCACAATACAACTAAATGTTCGGGATTTAGCTGACGAAAGGTTTAGAGGTAGTTTAACTCGTTGATGATTGAAATAATGAACTCAAGACTCGTTTATAAAGTGTAACATAAAAACAATTTCGATGATGAGGAACCCATTTTGAGACTAATAATGGCTGGAGACTGCTTGAATGGGTAATGAAGAAAAACTTTAATATAAGTTTAACATAACAGCAAATGTACAACGTTTCGACGAGGTGTTGTCATCATCATCATCACTTTATTAAAAATACATGTGAGTACTCATAGCGCTAAAACTGGGATAACCCACTGTGTACCTTTGTGTTTAATAACAAACGAAGCAATTAACCGCTAAGAGATAAATTTTTGAACTATTGATTTATTAAACAAGTAAATGGAAAGTTGTCTGGTTTGTTTCGGATATTCGCGAAATATTTACACAATGTCTATCTGCATCAGTCATCTCTAATTTTGAACTGGTCAAATACAGCTAGAATAGTGAGATTTGACCGGAAATGTTATAACGCTGCTTTGGAACCTGAAATTCACAGCCCAGCGCGCTATCAGCGATGCACAACTCAAACTTAAAGTAAACCTAACTCTTGGATAAATACTTGACCGTTAAAACACGAAAATTGAAAATAAGATTTAAAATAACCATCACTTATATTTAAGAGTAGAACTAAGATGAAAATACAATCACGGAAAAAAAATGCAAAAAATAAAAGGATGAGATTTGAATGTGCAGCACATCACAACAGTTCTTGTCTCTTTTTCCTTCAAAGCGTCAAAGCTGTTCTCACAATTCACATGTTTTTATAGCTGTCTGTCAGGGGCC
>NW_013666436.1:272928-274566 GCF_000517525.1 Limulus polyphemus
CGGTAGTCTTGTATATATAAGACGGTCACAAAGTGACGCAACAATGTGTAATTGAACTGCGACAGAGTAATGTTGAATGGAGCATGAGATGTTCGTTGTGAATTATAGC
The DNA here is from genome assembly GCF_000517525.1 of Limulus polyphemus. Lineage (NCBI taxonomy): Eukaryota > Metazoa > Arthropoda > Merostomata > Xiphosura > Limulidae > Limulus > Limulus polyphemus. Next base: position 273,038 of record NW_013666436.1, read on the forward strand.
GTTTGTTATAGCGCGACTGTTGAAATTAAGTGTATCGCAAAGTTGTATTCAGAAAGAATAAAGCAGTTTTATGTAAGAAAGGACTTGTATCGGCAAAGTTTCTTCGGAAAGAATTTTTACGGAAAATTAACTAACGAACGGAGGCGTAACAAATTGGTGTCAGAGAGTGGGACAAAAAAATGGAAACGAGAAGCGGTAAATCAAACTACAGCTTAGCAGATTTGATGGCAGCAATACAAGAGCAGCAATACAAGAGCAGCAAAAGAAACAAGAAGAGAGATTACAGCAGTTGTTGAAGGAAAATGAAAAGAAACAAGAAGAGAGATTACAGCAGTTGTTGGAGGAAAAAGAAAAGAAACAAGAAGAGAAATTACAGCAGTTGTTGGAGGAAAAAGAAAAGAAACAAGAAGTATGAGAAAAGAAACAAGAGAAATTACAGCAGTGGCAACTAGAACAAGAAAGGAAACAGGAAGAAAGTCAGCAGCAACTACAGGAAAGTCAACAACAGTGGCAAGAAGTACAAATGGAAAACATTAGTAAATTTAAAAGCGAATTAGATACATTAAAGGACGATTTATTGTCTGTTACACAAGGAGGATACATTAACCATCGACTTAATCAGCCCCAGACAATGACAAGCCCCTTCCAGACCCTGCAGCTAAACCCTAATGCAGACATCTTCAGTCCTGTTAGAAGCCACATCCCAGATATGAATGTCAGCAATACAGGTGATCCAGTATGAAGGAAGCCACAGGAATTCAATGGGAAGGCACTGGGGGAAGCATATAGAGTACAATTTGAGCTACTGGCAGAAATGAATGGGTGGACAGAGGAGCAGAAAGCAGAATTTCCTGGCAATGAGCTTGAAGGGACAACCACTGGAAATACTTGGACAGTTGTCAGCAGACGACAGACACAACTATAAAGCACTGGTAGCGGCTCTAGAACTCAGGTACGGAACCCAAAATCAGTCAGAAGTCTACAGGGCTAGGTTTAGGACGACAGTCCGTGCTAAAGGGGAGAGCCTGCAAGAGCTGGCACAGGACTTGGAATGCATGGCACGGAAGGCCTACCCAACTGCACCACCCGATCTCCTCAAGTTGTCGCTGAGGGATCAGTTTGTAGATGCCTTGGACAGTCCACAACTAAAGATACAAGTGAAGCAAGCATACCCCTCTACCATGCAGGATGCAATGGCCAGAGCTCTTGAATTTGAATCCTACGTTAAGTCCAGCACAGAGGTACCAAGGTTGGTACAGTCATCTGGATTCAAGGCCAGAAAAGGTCAGCTTTCAGAGAAGTTTGATGGACTTTGCTGGCACTGTAATAAACCTGGGCACAAGAGAGCTCAATGCTGGCAACTTCAGCACAGGGAAGATGCCACAGCAGGAAATGCTGCTACCCAGAAAGGCTGTTGAAATTGTGGAGAGCAAGGACATATGAGGAGCCAGTGTAAGAAGAATACTACCAATAAGTCAGCCTCAAGGAGACCAGTAGTGGTTGGTGTTGAGGGACACTCACCAACCTCC
>NW_013666436.1:274654-282718 GCF_000517525.1 Limulus polyphemus
GTGGGGACCAGTGTGGGTAACTATTAAGCTCATGGGCACAAAGGACAAACACAAAGTATACTTGGCTGACATTGAAGACGAATGCATATTAAGAAAGGACTTGTATCGGTAAAGTTTCTTCAGAAAGAATTTTTACGGAAAATTAACTAATGAATGGAGGCGTAACAATATATTCAAAATAAGCCAAATGTATGCACAAAACTTCATTACATTATTGGTTATCATAGCTGTATCCAGAGCTTTAAATAATTGTCTCTTTTTTGTCAAAAGTTCACACAGACTGGTTCAATTACTTTAGAACCCAACTGAAAGATGAATTATTCTCCTCTATCTCTGTTATTACAAAACAAGCTGTGAATTTCACTTTAGAAATCGCTCATTATGGCTAATTCACACACAGTATAACTTCACTTGGTCTCATATATATATTGCCCGACTGAGGCCTAGAACCTTCTACAAATGACGAGACATCATGATGTTACAATAATCGCCTAAAGCAATGATAAAAATTCAGAAGAGGTCGAGTAACGTGATGTCAATTCACAATTGAACTACACAACAAACGATTCGTAAACAGTTATGTAAGCAAACCAGCAATAAATTATTGTTTCTAAAAATGCTAAAGTTAACACCTGCACTTTGTAACTATCTAAGTCGTAACTCTCCTATACACCATATTATACAAAGTCTTCTCACATAGTCTTGCACCAACATTTGCAGTTCCCTTGTTGGTATCTCGTCACATAGGGCATCTGATAGAGCTTCACCTTGAGTGTATCTCTGATCGTGGTCATGATCTTGTGTTCCACAAAGTCTGTATTGCCTTGTCTATCTGTGAAGACATCTGAGTAATAGCACAGTAGCTGTTTCTTCTGCTTGCCAGCCAGTTCTTTGCTTATGTTGACGTTCTTGTACATCTATCTTCATCCAGTGGTCTTAGGTCTAGTAAGTCTTCATCCTCTATGACAAAGTCACTGTCTTCTGATTCTGCATCTATAACAGCTACACCTGCTATGTTCATCTATGCCTCGATAGCTGCACCTGTTAAGTCCTTTTCCTTCTCAAAGTACCTCTTCAACATATTGGCATGGTAGATCTTGGTCTTCTCATCCACTTTCACTTTATAGTCCATTCTGTTGACCACTTCCTGCATTTCAAAAGGTCATTTCCACTGTACGGTGAGTTTGTTGTTGACTATTGGTAGCAGAACTAAGACCTTTAGTCCGATCTTGAAACGTTTATCCTTGGCCTTCTTGTCCTAGAAGTGCTTCTGACTGCCTTGAGATGCATATAAGCTCTCTTTAACAAATTGAGAGGTCTCCTCCAGTCTGTTTCTGAGGTCTAATACATACTGGTATGTGTTTATCAATTATGACTCTTCTTCGCCAACATAACCTTCACCTATTGGCATGTTGTGATTTGTAGGCACCTCTCTATGTTTACACATGCTCCAATCACTACTGACACTGTTGATGCATTTGCTAACTTTGAGCTGTCTATTAGTCATGCACTGTTTAATCATGGAAATATCATTTCCTTCTTGTGGTGAATCTGACAGGTTCTTTCTATTCTGTTTCTTCTGGTAGCAACATCATCTTTGTAGGTAGCTCCAGCTGCTTTATGTTGAAATCTCTGCTGTTGCTTGTTGGTGACAGACTTGCACTCATTCTCAATGCGCCTCATTTTATAACAAACATAGCATCTTTTCTCCCTTTTGTCCATTTAGTTCTTGTCACCTTTGGTGGTATCCTGTTTCTGGTCAACCACCCTTTATCTGGTTATTCTAGAACTTGCCAGTTATACTCCCTCCAGGTGCTTCCATATACTGTTCTGCTAGCTTAATCATCTCGTCCAAGTTTTTTTGGTGCTCTCTCCTTTAAGAACAGTGACATGTCAGTTGAGCATGTAATCACGAACTGTTCATGTATTAATAGATTTGCCAGTCCTTCAAACTATTTTCACACATGACCATGTTAGTCCACCTTGTAAAGTATTGATGTAGACGTGCCACAAATTGAAATACAGTTTCTCTAATGTCAGGTTTGACTTCTTTGACCTTCTAGTGAAAACACTCCTTGATAAGTTCATAACGTTTTAACAAAACCACTTTTAACTTGTCATAGTCTATGGCATTTTCTGATGTCATGCCTGCATACACTTGTAGGCCTTTTCCTGAGAGAAGTGGGCTGAGACTGACTGCCCAGCCACCTTTGTCCCAGTTCTGACTTTGGGCAAATCTGTCATATCTCTCTAGGAAAGCATCCAAGTCGTCTTTCTGTTCATCAAATTTGGGCAGCTTGGTTTGGCTGGCCCTGAATTCCATTATCATTCTGTGGTCCTTCGTTTTTATGTTGGGTGAACTTTGCAATCTCAATTTGTGCTCTTATTCTCTTTATTTCCAGTCTCTACTTTTTATCAATTTGTGCTTTTATTATTTCTAGTTGCAGTCTCTCCACTCTCCATTTGTGCTCTTATTCTCTTTCTCTATTTCTAGTCTCTCTTTTCTCTCATTTTTTTCCTATTTCCCTCTCTTCTTTCAGTCGTTCTTCCTCTCTTCTCTGTTGACGCTTTTCTCTCTGTAGGTCTTTTAAGTATCTCAGTTTTGACTTCCTTGTTGCAATAGTTTTGTAGCATTAACATTTTCTAAATTACTATAGCTAACTAGGTTATGTACATATCCATCTCTACTTGTCTTTATAAGATTTAATGTTTTTATTATACTTAGAAAATATCTTTCATGTGACATTGTTTTAAAAATATTGACTCAAAATAGGTGATACGAAAACAAGGATATTAAGGACAGTGTTGTATTAAAACCTCAATAAATAAGTAAAATGCTTGCTAATCCAAAAGTTTTTTTTCTTGTTATACAATTGGGCAGTTTTTCTGTATTTAACAACTAAATACCAGAGCCAATTTATCTTTTCGAGTCACCTGAATGAGCACTAGATGGCGTAAGCGACAGTTGAATAAATTACTGTATTGTAAATATCACCATACCGGCGCTAAACTCACAACACTTGAGTCTAGCCACTTTTTCTTTTGGAAATTCACATGAATCCAATTATAACGATAAAAAAGTCAAGTTATATCAAAGTAGTTATTTTATATGACACCGTGTTTGATTTTTATGAGTTATCCAGTGTTTAATAGAACAATAACAACAATATTTTGTAAAAGTAAATAAACATAATTTCAAAACATTACATAGGATCACAGAGAGAGAATAATACCAGACTAGCCCGAGAAAACTACGTGTTCATGTTTATTCGTTTAATATATATTCTTTATTTAAAACGTGAGCTAGTATTGATTTCATTTCACTCTCATGACTTATTAATGTGTTAAAAGTGTAACATCTTTCTATAGCAGCACCTTTAGTAACAGCACAGTTTTTCTGGTTATGAAAAGAAGAATCTAAACTAATTTACCATAACTAATTTTTAAATGATGAACTAGAGGGAAAACAGCTAGTCAATAACACCCACCGCCAACTATTGTCTGACTGAATAGCTTATATTTAACTGTCACTCTCTTAGCGTACTCGTGGTGAAGAACGTGTTTTTGTAGCAACCGAAAGCAAACTATAAATCTTCGGATTCACAGACCAGGCACGTTAACCACGCCAAACTCTTTTATCATTATTGTCATAAATTTGAAATCGTTTCCATGAACATCTAAATATACGCTTATACAGCAGCAGATCTTATGGTAATCTATGTTTTATTACAATATCTAAAGAAATATTTCAAAAATATACCATGTTTTATTATCCTTGCAAGTTGACACAAAATTTTCATTGGTGTTTTTTCAATGCTTAAATTAAATTGAACATATCAACGCAGCTGATTCTTGAGGATTTTATTTGAAATATTTCTTATACATCGACTACAGCAACATTTTTTACATCTTATCTAAAATTAAAAAACAGAGGCACAGTGTTCAACATCATACAATTTATAATCAGAAACACTTCACACGAGTATATTAAATTTCGCTACAGTAAAGCTTACATGTGCCAAAACGTCAGCACAACTCACAAAAAAACGATAAACAGCGAAGGAGCACATTTTCCCTATTTGTTGCAACAGGTGCAAACAATTATTATAACACGAGTCAAAATATATATATACTAGACTGATACGGTTTCATACTTATACATATATATATACTAGACTGATACGGTTTCATACTTATACATATATATATACTAGACTGATACAGTTTCATACTTATACATATATATATATACTAGACTGATACGGTTTCATAATTATACACATATAAACTGGTAAAGAAAATACTGTCATTCCTTGTACATTATTTATTTTTTCTTTAATCATCTACATCAGCGATTCTCAAACTGTGGTACGCCAACCATTGGTGATATGTAGGTGGTATACGAAAAAGTTAATGTAAAATTTTAAAACTTGATATAAGCCCAATTTGGTGTTCCCGCCTACACTAGTCTCATCACTTTTCACCTGCATAAACCCGTCAGTGTTTTTCTCCTTTCAAATTGAAAAACATCACACTACACATTCTTATTTGTGCCAGGAAAACAATCACATCCTTCCCAATAATAGGTAAGTGTTATATTATTTTTTGCTACTGGTTTTTTCGTGTTTTTCTTTAAATTAGGCAAAAGTTAAAAAAAAAACATTTTAAAAAACAGTTTAAGCAAAAAGTGGTATGTGTGTCTGAAAAGTTTGAGAACCACTGATTTTACTTGTATTTATTTTTTTAATATTTCGTACAACCGCCAGAAGTTATGAAATGTCCACTCTAATACTACGAACTAACGAATTTACAAAAATCTAGTATCTTAGTTTCTTATATTTTATACTCAATAATCTACGTTTTTTTAAGTGTAAGTGTATACAACCACTTCAAGATTACTATTAGTTTAAATAATTTTCCAATCATAAGGACGTATGGAACGCCAAATTTGCGTAATTTCGATTACTGTTCATCATATACATAAACTCGTAATCACATGAATATATGCCAGTTCCCGCCACATTTAATTAGATATTTAGCTATTGTTCTCTGAAACTGACAGCTCTAACTAAAATAAAATAAAGGGTTTTTCATATGAAAACTGCACTAACTAAAACATTTTTTTTGTAAGCACGTGCAATCAAAGAAAAACACACATTGAAACTAATACCCGTTTCTATTAATAGAAATGATGCACTGAAATTGAACACTGCTAATATGAATTACAGACGTGTAGACGCAGACTTACAACGTGTGTAAAATCCAAATCCATTAAAACCACATCTTATAAGCTTTTCATTTTAAAGTTAATGAAAATAAAAGCGTTTATTTTCCTTTGTTTTTACCATAACAAAATAAATAGAACGGCTCATACGTTGCTAGGTGGGTTGTTCGTCAGAAGACTGTCAAACTCTTATTTAGCCTATATTAGGTAAAACAATATATATGTTTTGTTATAGTTTAGTTTTCTTTATATAGTTTTATAGGGAAAATATATATATAAATATAAACGCTTTACCTGGTAGAAAATATATTGTTAAATTCTAAAATCGAAATTATTTTACTCAAATATTGAACGCTCTACGTCTTCAGAAATCATGCTGTTTCAAAGATGGTTACATACAATTTTGTTTGTTTGTGTTTCAGTGCAAAGCTACATGATGGGCTATTTGCGCTGTACCCACCGCGGGTATCAAACCTCAATTTTTAGTCCTAACAACGGACAGGTTATATAAAAGATATTAAGTTATCGAAGACTGAAAAAAAAAACTCATCCTGTATAATAGTCGAGTAACATTAGTTATGAAATGTTACTTTAGTGATATACTTTGTCCCGATATATAGTCTGTTTTGTTTACCTTAATTTAACAATCCACAGAAAGGTTATGTTTAGTTGCGATGAAGAAATGGCTTACGCCTAACACTCAAACTGAAATCTTTTATTCAATAATTCACAATAATCAGATTTTTTATATGTTATTTTTACTGCTCTTTGTTATTAAAACGTCCTTTTGAAGCTGTATCTTTAGAAAATGTAAGGGATAACGATCGTTTGGAACATACACATTAGGTTAAAAAAATGTCACTAATAGTTCCCTTTTTTAAGAGTGTAAAATAATAGCTTCACCTGTGCATTAGATTTATAATTTATAACGTAAAAATTGGTATTTTATCTTGATTGATCAACACAGCTGTATTTTGACCTTCGTCTGTCAACATAATAGCTTTTGCTGTTCAAGGTTAATATAAAACAGGGCTTTCAAGATCGCTGAATTGGAAGACTATTACCATCACAAAATTCCAAAATGTCAACATTATCACTAATTCCTTGTAAATCCACGCAAAAATAAAGTACTTGTTCTTCTTTATGTTTTGTTTGTTTGTTACAGCGCAAAGCTACACAATGGGCTATCTGCACTCTGTCCACCGCGGCGAATCGAACCCGGATTTTAACGTTGCAAGTCCATAAACTTATCGCTGACTCGCTGGAGGACTTAATTGAATGAATAATTAGAAAAATTATTAGGCTAGTAAAGGTGAAAAACTAGTTTCTGGCCATCAAACTATATACACCTGTACAAAATCCTCCAAGCAATAAACAAAAGACAACTTTATTTGGCTTTTTTGTTTATTTCGGAGATTGTACTGTATCGTAACATATATTTTTCTTACAATTTAGCACTTTACTAAAGTTGTGACAATCAATTTGAGCCTCTGGTGGGTATTAAAAATAATGTTTTCAAATTATCAGAGAAAGGTAAACGTATTAATTACAAAAACATGTTCGCTTCGGAGAGAGAAAATACAGAAGAATGCAATACGCAAAATATTATAAATCGTCATTGAACTCGGAATATATTACTTATGGTGGATAAACATATAACAACAACTTACACAACAACAACTCACTGAACTGGACAGATATTACTGATCACTTAGTTTCGCCTGGACGAGTGTGCTGAAACTGCTGGGATGGTCGATGGATATTAGGAAGGTGGTGCTACAGATTCATTGCTTTGGAAATAACAAGAAAAGTGAGGATTACCCTAACGATCGCATGTTTACGTGGCGTAACGCTTCGTCCATAACCTAGCAATCCTGTCGTGTTCTTCTCTGTGTTGGAGATACTGAGTAGCGATACTACCTACCAGCGGATCAGCTGAAATAATGAAACATTGAGATATTACCCAAAAGAACTAATTACACTAAAATCATGTTACAAAGAAATTAGCGTTTTGTAACAAAACTTCTAATTGTTAAGTTATGGGCTAAGTTCATGTGATAAAGAACAGGGACAAGCAGGAGTGATTTTTTCTAAAATCACTACGAGACAACATTCAAATTGGTCACAATATAGAATGGCGTGGATAAATGAACATTTTTAGAAAACAGCACTCGATCTAAATGTTGTAGAAACTCATTATTTGTCAACAATATATCTAAAACAATGATTTTTACATAAAAACAATCACCGATTATGGTTTTTATTGTAGTCTTCGATTTCCATCCTCATCACACAAAAATGACAATTTCTAAAATTACATTTCACGACGACATAAATAAGCTACACACCATATTTTTTAAAAGGTAGTATATGTTCACCGAACGACAGAAGAAGGCTATAGACACAAGAGCTACCCATTCAACTTCTGTATACAATCATTTCATATTTTGTTTGTTGTTCAAGTGTAAAGCTGCACAATGTGCTATCTGTGCTCTGCCCACAGCGGGTATCGAAAGCTGCTTTTTAGCGTTATAATACAGACTTACAGCTGAGCTACCGGGGAGCGTCCTTATTCTTACATTTTAACATTTGAAATCTTATTCTAATAGAAAGTAATGTGAATGTTTTAATTCTATATCAACTGAAGCTAGGTTTGAAGTATTTTTGGACTAAAAATTTGAATTCAGAGAGAAAGAACGTTCAAGTTAAACTTCTATATTACTTAATATACCCCCCCCCCCCCAAAAAAAGTGGCCATATGGTTCAATACGCTTCATTATAGTATAACTCAAAAAACTATTGAATACATCCAAACATTCCCCGTGATTTAGTTATTTGAG
>NW_013666436.1:283666-300967 GCF_000517525.1 Limulus polyphemus
CCGGAATACAACACTAACGGCTACTTGAATCATACAGGTGCCTTTTTTTATTCAGTGGTGGCTTGCTTGTGTCATTGATTACCTTGTCCAAGTGTCCAAACAGCCTTAACATTAATTTGGAAGCCATTCCACATTCTGCTAACAACACTAACACATTTGAAACTAATTCCCTAGAACCTGCTGTACTTGGCAAGCTTCCATTAGTCTGGTGGTTCTTTGCATGAATGAAACATGTGAATGTTTCCTCAGAGGTCTAGCCATGATTCATGAACAATTTGAAGTGCTTTGAACTCTGTGATTCAGAAAGAGGCAAGATTCTATGAGACCACTATATGGTGTAAACTGAATAACCAAACATCTACATTGTAGATTATGTGACTAAATATCAGATGTCTGATTTTCATAACAATGAACTGAGGGTGATCACTGACATTATTACACAATAGTAATGTTGCTTCATATCTACAATGTTATTAGTTCCAATGACCATTTAATTGTTTTTGAGTAGTGTACATCAGAGCGAGCCCAAAAGTGGTTCACATATATCCAGCATATAGTTAAAAGCCACTTGAAACAGATTCATTTATATTTATGAACCAAACAATAATGGTTTACCAGAGTATGCTATGTACAAAACATTCATCATATCAGAACAGAAAAATGGATGAATTTATAATAAAGAAAATATATTTTGGAAAGGCACTCAAGAAAGATTTCATCTCTGTCCAATAATAACACATTTAGAAAAGCTCTGTCTAAAAATAATGTATTTTAAAGTCTACAGGTCTGGCATGGCCTTGTGGTTAGAACACTTGACTTGCAACCTATGGGTCATGGGTTATAATCTCATCACTGAACATGAACACCCTTTCAGTCATAGGAATGTTATTATGTGACGGTTAATCCCACTATTCGTTGGTAAGGAGTATCCCAAGAATTAGCAGTTGGTGCACATAATTCATCAAACAAAAGTCTAAAAATGTACAGCAACAAACTCAGTTTTACCCTTATCTCTACACTAAATTTGATTTTTTTTACATAACCTTGTCTAATAAAATACATGAAGTTCCCTCACATTAATGACACACCTTATATGGTTTTCCATTCCATGCACAATTACAGACACTGTTACTCATGAAAACACTATTACATCTGATGATTAAGAATATAACAATTGTGTACCAAAACACAGTAACATTTGATATACAAACCCTTTTGACTATTTCTTAGTTCATGGAAATATAAGCTGAAATGTTTCAAATCACTTTAGCAAATTCAGAGTGAAAAATGCCTAACATAAACAGATTTTCAAATGATTGTTTGCAGCATACGAAATAGTTTGAGATTTTCAACTGTTTGAAAGATATTACGTCAGTTATTCAACTTACGAACCCTCAAAACCCAGTATTCAACATCTGATAAAATTTTAAGCTATATGTACATATTTTTCTACCTATATCATTTAACAAACAGCAAGGAAGTTAATCAAGAAAGTGGAATTAACACACAGGTTGTTCATAAATATATGATTTACTGTATACTACACTTCTCAATGCCCACTAGTATGCAAAAACTGAAAATAGATTATAGAAATTCCTGCTAAACCTTTCGAGGATTTAACAGACAATAACTGTCCTATTAGTATTACTACACACAAATTAGCCATTCTACTGTCTAGTTAACAATAATGAAGGATACAGAGGATTTAACAGATAATAACAACACTGTCCTCTTAGTATTACTACATACGAATTAGCTGTTCAACTGCCTCGTTAACAATGGAGGATACAGAGGATTTAACAGACAATAACTGTCCTATTAGTATTACTACACACAAATTAGTTGTTCAACTGTCTAGTTAACAATAATGAAGGATACAGAGGATTTAACAGATAATAACAACACTGTCCTCTTAGTATTACTACATATGAATTAGCTGTTCAACTGTCTAGTTAACAATGGAGGATACAGAGGATTTAACAGACAATAACTGTCCTATTAGTATTACTACATATGAATTAGCCGTTCAACTGTCTAGTTAACAATGGAGGATACAGAGGGTTTAACAGATAATAATAACACTGTTCCATTAAGAAGACTACACAGGAATTTGTTGTTCAACTGTCCAGTTAATTGTATTGGAGGATGCAGAGGATTTAACAAATAATATTGTTCCATTAGAAGTAATACACAGGAATTAGTTACAGAGGAATAATACATAGGAATTAATTGTTCACCTGTCTAGTTAACAATAATGGAGTATACAGAGGAATAATACATAGGAATTAATTGTTCACCTGTCTAGTTAACAGTAATGGAGTATACAGAGGAATAATACATAGGAATTAATTGTTCACCTGTCTAGTTAACAGTAATGGAGTATACAGAGGAATAATACATAGGAATTAATTGTTCACCTGTCTAGTTAACAGTACTAATGAATGACCATTCTCTGAACTTCTGCAATGCATAATGATAGGTAATATGAGAAAAATCATTAAAACCATTCTAATTACATAAACTTCTGAAAAATAGAACAAAAAACAGGAGTAGGGTGTTTTTGGAACATGATACACAAAATGAAATTATTTTAATCCATAAATAACAGTTCTCTAAAATAAAAATGTCCAAGTATATTGTTCCAGAAGTTCAATTCAAAATTCACATTTTGTGTATGAAAAGAGTAAATATAATTGCTTTTAGAATTTGCATTTGTTAAAATAATATAAAAAAATTAGGATACACACATACAAATTATTAAAGGTATTGCAAAACAAAATGTTTCTCATACATCACATTCTAAATTATGAAAAACACAACTAATAACATTACACATAAATAAATAGGAAATCAGCTGTTTCAATATATTTCATAAAAATAAAAATGTACACAAAATATTCAGTGTTAGATAGCAAAATACAAACTAAAGAAAACAATGTATTAAATGAACTAGCTATTTTTACCTGGGTTACAGTCAGTAAGTAGAGAACATATTGAAAGAAGAACTTTCGATATAGTGAGGGCAGGGCTCCAATTATCCTTCAAGATATCTAGACAGATGATCCCCTGGCTGTTGATGTTACAGTGGTAAATTCTTGTGCGGAAGGTTACCTATACACATATATATAAAGTCAGGGATGGGAAAAGAGATTTAAAAAAAACAACCTCTGCAACTCATAAAGATATAATATTACTAGTGGTTAGTATCAGTTTTTCAGAAGTGAGGCATTTTAAGCTTTTATCGAGTTGTCTTCATAACTATTGTTCCCATAAAATGTATAAATAACTTCTAATCACATTCAGTTTAGAATCTGAAAGGTATCACTGACAAGTGTGAGAATCTTTGGTTATTGATGAAAAAAACTTATAAAGTGAAATGAATAGCCTTCAACCTTTTTATTGTCTTGAGTAGAGTATACTATATAGATTCAGTTTAAGAAGAATTCAAGCAACAATTGTTAATACTTTCATTGCAATAAAACTTAGTTTAACTTTTGCCCATGGAGCAAATGAAACCTGTCATTTGGCTTCTGACGTTTTGTGTAAGAGCTTCATTTATATATCTCTGGAACATGCTGGCTACCGACATTTTGTGTAAGAGCTTCATTTATATATCTCTGGAACATGCTGGCTACCGACGTTTTGTGTAAGAGCTTCATTTATATATATCTCTGGAACATGCTGGCTACCGACATTTTGTGTAAGAGCTTCATTTATATATCTCTGGAACATGCTGGCTACCGACGTTTTGTGTAAGAGCTTCATTTATATATCTCTGGAACATGCTGGCTACCGACATTTTGTGTAAGAGCTTCATTTATACATCTCTGAATTAGAAACATGCATAAATATCTTTTGTCTCTTATAATAAAATTATTGACAGGCCTTCTGTTCAAAATTGTTGATGAATCAACATAATACAGTTTTTCATTCTACACTTCTTATTTCCTGAGTTGGCCATTTCTGCATTTCTATTTTTAATGTTGTTTTTCATTGCTGTTCAAATCCACATCTTTGATTTTTCAAACCATTCATTGTCTTCCATTTGTATTATACTTTTCAGTATTCAACCTTCTTTCACGACCGGGCGAAGAGAGACTGTTTTATACTCAAGTTCCTGTCACAGTTTGACGACAATACAGAAGTTTAGATACCATTTATAGATAATACCTATAACTGTAAAATGTGCACTGCTAGTAAAGCATGCAAGTCATGCATTGTAATAAAACATAAAAGCAGAGTATAAATTTTAGCTTGTAATTCCAAGTTTAAACACTTTATGGGTCTCTGGGTACAAACGTGACCATTTCTTGGCAATAAATGAAAGCTGTGATAAGCCTTTTTATATCAGCAATTGTCTATACGCAATATGACTTTTGAGATCTGAGACATATGTAATGTTATTGTTAATCAAAATAAAATGAAAAATCTAACACTAATGTGTTTTGAATTTTCTAATTACTTTGTATCATTCCACTGTACTATCTTACATATTAACTTATATATACAATATTTCAAAACTGAGAAGAAAAATGTGAAAAGCATACAATATTAAAAGTAATTTGGAAATACACAGGTAGTATATATATATATATATATATATATACAAGTCAAAAACAATGAAAAATGGAATTAAATGATTGTTTTGCTGCTGTTTGTTTTTTACAACCAATTTATCATTAGTGCAATACGTTATTACAGAATATACAAAAAAAAGGATTATGATTATGTTTCACAAATTACTAGTATTTTGTATTTGCTCTAAAAAAAAAAGAGCAGTAAGCCTTGTTTTTATTATGTCATAAGTTTATCAATGTATAAATGTGAAATAATGTTCCATATGGTCTGTATTATTCCTCACAATTCAGACAAATTGTTTAGTTGGCATTTGACTATCTCAGTTTCCACATAAAAGCCTTATGTAGGCCAAGCCATGATTGCAAGTGTTCCATCAAAATACCAGGTATCATTTCATCACATTAGCTGCATGCTTAGGATTACTGTCTTACTGGAAGATGAGTGAATCCCTACCCTACAGACCTTGTTCATGAAGAAATGAAATGTTGAATAATAATTTGATTATACTTGTCAGCCATCAGAGCTATTAATTTTATGTAGATCTTCAACACTGCTGGTTGAATGCAGCACATTTGTGTTGGTCCCCATCATGTTTCACTGTATATGTTACAGTGGTAAGTTCTTGTATGGAAGGTCAATTGTAGGAAATCGAGGGAGGAAAAACCCTTAAAGGATCTCGTGGTTAATATTAGTCTTCCAAAAATGAGGCATTTTGAACTTTTTATCATGCAAGAATACTCAACTGTCTGTATAACTATTGTTCCATAACAATCATAAACAACTTCTAGTCACATGATACCATTCTCCTGTTTCCATTGATTGTTGACAAAAAACTTAAATTCATCTGTAAAGGGCACCATCATCCACCTTTTCTCATCCCATTAGCTTAGGTAACCTCCCCAAGCAGTGGTTTTTGAGCAGCTACATATCCACTTCATGCTAATGTGTATCTTACTGTTCCAGAGGAAACATTCACATCTGTACTTAAGAATGAATGAGGTCACTGACAAGATCTTTACTGGATTGCCACATATCAAGTAAAGAGCATACCTGGAGTTACTTAATATCACTTTTGAGGAGTTTAGACGTTTTACCGACCTATTATATTATCAACAATACTAATTTTACATATTTTCTTCCTACAGATCTGAAATTTTACCTGGATCTGTTGCAATGATTCACCTTCACCAACCAGAACTCTTGATTTCTACAGAGAGCAATAAGTGTACTCACCACATTACTACTGGGAATAATTTGACTGAGTACTTTTATCGGCATTATGTTGGTGTTTGGTTGGCTGAATAACAACAGTTACTTACAATTTAAACAATCAACAAATTGGTTCATTTCACTTTCATACAACAGAGGAGGAACAAACCCGTGATAGTTGCACTTGATTCATTGTTTCCATATTTATTTCCAATACTTATATACATGTGTGAGCACATGCATGTAAACAAACCCACACGTGACATGGCAATATCTTATATACTACATTAATAACTTCAATTTTTCACTTAGGCTGGCCCACCCACTGACAAAAAAATGTCATAATTACCTTTCTGATACAAGTGAATAACCTATATACCAGTACAACACTGCTTACTTTTGGAGGTTTGAATGGATATTCTGGTGAGAAGTGAATATCTAAAAAGAACACCCCTCCTTCATAAACAGAACCTGGGGGGCCCAGGATAGTGGACACCCACTCGTACAAATTGTCTCCTTTGGGCCCAGCACTGGAAGAAAATAGAACCACTTACAATTATGCACTGTTAAGTTTTCAAAGATAACAGTTACATCCATTAACAGATAAAAAACATTATATTAACCATAAAACGGAAATATCGTTTAGTATTCTAATAGGAATAAAACTATACTAATATCCAGAGTCAATAACTACATTCCCCCAGCTAAATACAAACTGCTATAACTCTTTCAAGTATGCAGCTACCATCATCCCTTTCACGTCTACACCTTTGTTCCTTTCGCGTATACAATTACGCTTTCCCTTCTAGTCACCATTATTCCTTCCTTTTCCCATTACTCCTTCAAGTATAGATTAACAATTACGTTTTCATGTCTACACTAACCATCACCCGATCAAGTAAACAGTAAAAATGACGCTTTTACTCTCAATATTTCTTCAAGAGAAGGATAACCACCGTCGTTTCTAATATACAGTATCCATTTCAAATTCCTTATGACGGCAGAAACTAATAAAAATTAAAAACTTATTTTTATTGTTATATACGTATACTAAATTTAAAAATCGCAAACCACGTCATTCTTAAATTTTGTCTCAACACTTTTTCATTCAGACGTCAGGATTACCATTTACATGATTAAAAATTAAACGTATTCTACTGCCAATAATCACAACCTATAAATGAAGAAAAAAAAAACGATATTTTAAGTTAACTTTGACATACAAATGTAAAAGATCTTCCAATTTTGAACACCGGAACCTATACCAAGAGTTATTATACACTCTTAACCTTAATGCATAATTTTTACAAATGTACTATTTTTGCCTACTATTGGTACATAAATTATAATGAACACAAATAATATATTTATAATTTTAAGTAAAAAAAGTTAAGTTAGGAGTATGGAAAATGAACTCTGTATAATAACACAAATGCATCTTCTCAATTAGTGAAGCCTATTTGTGACATCACGTTTAACTGTGTCTTAATAACAGCAACATTATCTTAATTAAAATAAAATAAAACTAGGAGACGGATGAACTAACTGACCTCATTACATTAATACTAAATGACGATAAGTAGAACTACTTTTTGTCTTGCAACATACCAGATGATGACTTTTACACTTACAGTGCCAATCAATACAGTAACTACACACCTACATAAGTAACCATACACCTACATATCGATTAGATATACCACTAATGATATTTTTCAAGTCGGGAAAAGTGTTTGAAAAATAGTCAAAATTAATGTTTTGAACAGTTTTTTAATAATGTTTTAGGTAGAATCTCTTCGCCATGCAGTAAAATATATCAGAGACTGGAAGACCTGCAATACGTTTCTTGAGATCTGGAAAATTTGTATTTACTTCTACATCTATTAGGACGAAAGTGTTAGCTGTGTGGCTCAACCTTATGATGACTTAAACCGCGTTCTATCCCATGTAATAATGTAGTTAGAAAATCACGAATTATTAAAGCTAAATATACATTTTTCACAGAAAATCTCTCACACAGGTGACTTTCTTTTTTAAAAAGCCATTTAATAAATAAATATATGAAACAGTTATCAATAAGAAAAACTAAAGTTATATATTTAAATTTGGCATGAAGAAATGGCTTTTATATAGAATAAACAAATGTTAGTAATATTATTGCTAATAGTTACAAATGAAATAGAGTTAAGGATAGAACCGTTGTTCATCTCTGCAACACTGTCCGACCAACAGCTCAAGAACGCTGATTTTAAGTGTGACGAGTGCGATCGAAAAGCCTACATAATTTCATTTTGGCAGCACTTGCATTCCACGAGATGCGTTAGTTCGTTACAACAATAAAGAGAGGCTTTTACATGACGTTCTCATCAGGTTAGAGATAACGTTCCAAGGACAAGCAGGGAGTGGTTCTATTGTGAGGAATATGTTCAAAACGGGTGGGGAGGATTTCAAAAATACCGTGGAAAAAAAAAAAAGGGGGGGGAGGGGAGTAGTAATCGAGTAAAATGACACTGAATTAATACTCTTTAAGTTTGGCTAAAAATTTGAAAAAGGTTTGTGTTTTTTAAAGAAACAAGTTTTAATTTGCTATTATTTGTATAGTGTTTTGCTTGTGCATTAAGTTACTACTAACTTGATGTTTAAAAGGTTTGCTGAGACACCTCTATGTCAAACTACTGGTTTGTAAGTTATGGTAACTGCATGAAAACATTCAAATGGTAATTAGGTCTAATATGCATACAAGTAATGCAACAGGATGCAGCTATAAAACAAGGATCATAACTTCGAAATCTTGTTATCTGCTAGGCCTAATTCCAAGTGGACTTTATGATTGAAACCAGTTGAGTATCGGGCTGAATACATTGAAACAAACTGCGCAATACGGTATCAATGGTCACTCTGCTGACCACTCTCGAAGTCAATAAAGGGCCACAGGTAACTTCGATCCTCTTCATTTGATTAACATTAGCATGTATAAATCCGAAAAATCTTTATTGCCCAATGTTGTACAACACATTTACTGACATGTTTCTGTCATAAACAAATCGAGCCTAAAACGCTGCCATGTATAAAACTGAAAACACGTAAGAATGCACATAACAGTAGAAGTGATATTTTCATATATCTTTCCATACCAGCCAATCATGACTAGTGTGGGCTAATAGCTCCATTTAACTATGATAAATGTAAAATAATAAAATCTCTCAAAACTTCTTGCACGACGGCGTTAGTTCTTTGACGCATACCATACACTACAGCAACTAGAAACTGTAATGTAAATAGGAATATATCAGGGTCCAAAATGACTGGTCCTCCAAGAATTCTAACTAGTCCTTATCAGGTTTAACTGGTCCATTCTAAGAACAAGTATATGTATGTTAATTACATTTTATCAACTGCAGATGTGAATTTTTTAAAGAAAGACACAATTGCATATACGTCCATGTATGTGTAAAATTAAACAAAACTCTTCAATGGAAAACAACAGTTTTTGATTATATCACACTGGAAATGAACAGCTTATTATTTTTTAACACAGACCAAAAGGTCTGAGATGTTAATTTTCGTCACACTTCGTTTGGATCGATTCCCACATTCACATGTTTCCGTTTGTTTGTTTGGAATTAAGCACAAAGCTAGACAATGGGCTATCTGTGCTCTGCCCACCACGGGTATCGAAACCCGGATTCTAGCGTTGTAAGTCCGCAGACATTCCGCTGTGCCACTGGGGGGGGGGGCACGTTTCAGAAACCTCCTTTTCACTTCTGACGTCACTTGGATTTCCCTTAATGTTTAAAAATAGGTAAGGGATTCCCAGAAAATTAGAGACTACATTTGGGAGATTGAAATAAAGAATACTTTCATGAGATGAAAATACAACTGTAATTAAAAAAAAAGCACACGTTTGACGAAAAAGTAAAATAAGAAAAATGCTTAAAATTCTAATCAGCATGTTCAGCCGATTAAATTATAAATATGTTCATTGTTTGCTATCCTAGTCGGCGGCCTGTGGCCTCCTAACTAGTCACAGTCGACTGAACGACGCGAATTTCAGACCCTAATACTGTTTGTCGGCTTGTATGTTTTTTTTATTGTTTGTTTATGTATATATTTCTTTGTCTTTCTTCATATGTTACTTGTTTTACCAACTTTAGGTTTTACAGTCTGCTCCGTCCTGAAAGGTTAGTCGTGTCTGCTATCTTTTTTAGACACTACATAACCTCTTAAAACTAAATTTAAAAAAAATGTTTTGATTATTGTAGAAACGATTATGGCAAATTTACTATCTGAAACTAAAGTTTCGTTTACTTTTGCACTTTTTTTAAGATTTTGTAGCTGACGTGTTACGAAGGCACACGTGCAGTTTGTAAACTGTTATCGACTCTGATATGTAGTTTGATAAAGGTGGCGACACTATGACAGTGGGTTCTTCTATCACAGAACTGTATTTCTACTAAATAGTTACTTACCTTAACTTTAGAAGTTTTTCAAATCATTATATTAAAATAATGTTCAGTGAAAAATAACATATTATTTTCTCATACAAATATCTGAATGTAGATGTAAATACATACATCAATAACTAAATAAAAACAACAAACAATTCGGCAACACGACATTAGGCTGATATCTTGTGCTTAAACAAAAGGTACGATAATCCTTTTAAAGTAGGGAAACAGGGTACACGCAAGCGAAACGTAGTGAAAACTAAGCTTACAAAACCCTCATTATTTCTGGAAAACACCTATCGTTTATCGTGAATAACTCAAGCATATTACGCTATAAAAGCAATAAGATTTTTTGAAATGTTTTAAATTATTACACCAGTTCACAATAACCATGAACCACTTGAATCTTTTACTTTAAAGTGTGACAGTTTAAGTGGTTTGAAGTTTTAACTGACTTCTAAATTTCACTTTCTTGAGTCGTAGATAATTATTTAAATTTAGTTAATTAAATACTCCTAAATTTTTTAGACACATAAGTGAAGTGTGGTCCACAACACAAGAAACAGTCTACAATTTTGTAAGAAATATTAATAAGTTATATGTTAACAACATTCATTACTAAACAGCTTTATAATTTAATACAATGAAAATTTAAAAAATTCATCACATCTCGCATATACAATGTTTCAAAACGGGCAATTATCTCTAAAACTAGATGATCATAGCTTTTATGCATCACATTCCGATACTAAAGTCGTAACACCTAAATGTTTGATATTAACCCTAAAAAGGCTACTGGATAAATGTCAAATATTTCATTATAGAGTACAATGTGTCTTCTAGTACAGTCATTTTCAAACAATGGGGGCCACCCTGAGAACGCAACCGGATCTTTTTTTTTGGGGGGGGGGGCGGTGAGAATCGTCTGTAACACGTTTTTTTTCGTTTTTTTTCTAAACTAAATTTATAACTGTTACCATTGGCTGGATGTATATCACGTTATTAATTTTTTAAAGTACTTCGGGGGGGGGGGGTAAAGTGTATTACAGAGAAAGAAAAGGGGGCGCGACCTAATACGTGTCTGACACACTATTCTTCTACTTTCTTCCAAATATTCAAGTTTACGTTTTACATATTGCTATGCCTCTAAAAAATATCTATATGTATAAAAGCCAAATGTCTGTCGCTACCTGTATCTCTTGATAGTTAATCGTAGAAAAATGAAATACATATTCCAGAATGCTTACTTTCAAGATTAGATTACAGGAAAATAATTCATTTTTTTCAATACCTAAGATTTCAATCTGAGAAAAATCTTAAGAATAAAAAAAAAAGCTTCTTTTTGTGAGGGAATTTCACGAAAACAAATGGTAGTTCTTCCGTCGACTGAGAGAAATTTTTCGAAAATTAGAGCATGAACGGAAAAACGCATAAAGAGTGTTTGAGAATACATTTGTTGTTGTTTGGTTTATATATCATCTTAGTATTATATAAATGCATGATTTTATTGTACCATGTCGAATAAATTGATTTGAATTGAATATCTCTCCTTTGACAGTTCTTATAGAAATGACAATTGTCAAAACGCGCTATTTTCCTGCACTCACTAAAATAATATGGAATGATGCCATCCAGCGGAAAAAAAATCCCCAAAGTTACTTAATGAACCTGAGCGCTCTATTGTGCTGGATGCACTCGTTGCATCGAAATCATTTTTGCCAACAATGCATTGCAATCGGTCTCCTTTGTTTAAAAACAAACGCAATGCAATTTTCATAATTGAATTAACACATGGAATGATAAAAGACGTTTGTAAACGACCCACTAGACAATCATATTGTATATACGCTATGATACAATACATTGGATTGCTGCACATTTCATATTTATTCATCATTATTTTTAGTAAAATTATGTTGAATTGTTTCAACAAGAATCTGCTAGTTTTAACAAATATATATATATTTTTTCACTCGTAAGTAATACTTAGTGGAAGGTGTGTTTTCTGTGCTAGTCTGTGATTTTGATAAAGCTAAGTATAGCTTTCATATCGATCGTCATCCGTTCAAGTGAACTCCACCAACAGCTTAACAATACCAAGGATATTATATTACTAAGCACAGATAGCCCATTGTGTAGCTTTGTGCTTAACAACAAACAAAACTTTATATATAACATTATCGTTTCCTGTCGTATTGCACAACGGAAATGAGTCACACGTGCAACAACCCTTTTAAAGCTAATCAAAACACTTCCAGGTTGCAATGGTGGTCTACCATGACGTCACTCCACTTTTAATCACATTTAATTAACTGTGCACAGTTATTCCTAGTCTTTTTCTGATGAAGAAAGGTCCACTTTTGAAAGCGCTCGGGTTATATGGTTTCGTAGCTTTGTCTTTTGATTTTTGGAACGTGTATGTTTTCCGATCATCATGGAGGATATCACTCCAATACAATAGATATTGGCTCTATTTCATAAGCAAAGGAACTAAAACTTTAAGCTTAAAACGAGTAAAGCTGTAAACTGTATACAAGTTGTGTTATTTCACAGAGAAGTCGTGCGAGTTAAGCATCCTCGATACTTTATTCACAGAAAATAAGATTGCTTAACAAATAAACTGTTCCAACCAATCATGCATGTTTTTCTGTCCATTAGAATCATTTATGTAATACGTTTCAAAGAACTATATACAAATTGGAAAAATAGTTTGTATTGAGTACACAGTGTGAATGTTTGTTCTGGAATTATGGAGTTTTGGAATTTTAGAACGCACACATATTAAGATGGGTTGAGGTTTGATCAATGAAGAATACTTGTCTACATACAAAACCCTAACACTCTTCATTTCGGGATGAAAAAAAAAACGAAAAATGAGAAACAGTTGATAAAGTTCCAAACTATGTACTTTTTCGGGGAATAAAAAGTACTGCATAATTTAAGTGATCGTTAACATTGTATTCCGGGGAATACAAAAGGCACTGTATGATTCAAGTAGCCGTTAGTGTTGTATTCCGGAGAATAAAAAAGGCACTGTATGATTCAAGTAGCCGTTAGTGTTGTATTCCGGAGAATAAAAAAATCCCTGTATGATTCAAGTAGCCGTTAGTGTTGTATTCAGGGGGATAAAAATCACTGTATGATTTAAGTGGCTGTCAATGTTGTGTTCCGGAGAATAAAAAAAGGCACTGTATGATTCAAGTAGCCGTTAGTGTTGTATTCAGGGATCTGCCAGTTCTGGCTGTCCTTACTCTTTGGGTACAGACTTCGACATATTGTACAGTTGTTTAAGAAAGATGCTTTGTAAGGTGCTTCTATGCCAGATGCCCATTGATGCACATTCTACATGTGAAAAGGAACAACACAGCTCCCCTACAATGATGTCAGAACATGCTCATGTAAGATATTTGTATACCAGATGCCCATTGATGCACATTCTACATGTGAAAAGGAACAACACAGCTCCCCTACAATGATGTCAGAACATGCTCATGTAAGATATTTGTATACCAGATGCCCATGAGTCAGCACAAAGGCGCCTTAACGTATATCTTTCACATGAGGACTTTATGAACATTGGTTTTTGTGTGTGGCTATACTCAATATTGAAGTGAAATGTTAAAATTACAAAGATGTAAATCCACATCTACCAAATGCTAATTTACTAACGTAGGCTGAATTCTGTGTTTTAAGATGGCATGTTTCAAGCTAAGACAACTCGTATGTGTGTATGTTTTAAAATAGTTTCATCAATTTCCATGTTTCAAAATTAGATTACGTTGAAAATGTAACCATCACAGAGTAGGTTTCATTTAGGATCAATATCAGGACAAAATAAACGTTGTTACGACATGTCTGGTTTAAACGTTGAAAATGTAACCATCACAGAGTAAGTTTCATCTAGGATCAATGTCAGGACAAAATAAAGACGTTGCTACGACATGTCTGGTTTAAACGTTGAAAATGTAACCATCACAGAGTAAGTTTCATCTAGGATCAATGTCAGGACAAAATAAAGACGTTGCTACGACATGTCTGATTTAAACGTGTGTGTGTGTGAGAGAGAGAGAAAATACTTAATTCTTGAAACATTTAACACTACATGTGACTGTTTTACGACTGTATGTCCTAGTCTGTCTCTTATCCCGTTGGTAAAGCATAACCTCAGGCAGGTGAAGGAGAGAGACAAGAGGCGAGAACAGGAGATGGTGATCAAGTGATACACACAGTTTTACGACCTGGCGTTATTAGAGAGATCGTAAAATCGGCGATACACGAAGTTTTCCTATAGTTTGTTGTTCTCGAGACCACGAGTCTGTAGATTCATGTAAAATACATGAGTATATCTCGAATATTCTTTTTAAAATATTACTTTTATGTTTTTCTTGTTATAAAGAAGCGAAAATGCATAATTCATCACTGTGCAAATTTGTGACTTTTATTAATTTTTTTACATACAGTCTGTTATTTTCCAAACACTCTTTGTTATAAATGAATATGAAAATTAATTAAGAAATAGCCTGACAATTCCAATTTAAAAACAGCACGTACTTTTGGAAATGTATATAGTTTAAATGACGTATGCAACTCTGATAATCAAACTTACATAACTTCATAAGGTGATCGTTAATATCAACTGACAAATCGATTACTTTCTAACTCACTTCGCAGAATTGTCCTCAGTAGTGACCAATTTACACGAAACAGAGCATACTGCGAAGGTTTAAAGTGAGTGACTATTTTACCTCTCATATTAATTGATCTTGTACCAACTACAAATGTTACCATTCGGTTGAAACCAAATGCTGTATGACAATGAAGTCTTTAAACACAAAACCTACTTTTTAAACTAAAAATATTGATGATAGAGTTAGGGGCGCCTACCGTCCTGATCTGTGGGGCAGCACCCTATGCTACAGCCTATCTTGTTGGGGAGACACAACATCCATTTTCCCCCTAAAATAATGTTAAAAATAGCTTAAGCATTACAATTGTTGGTCCTGCTAACCTCCGTCGTTCGTGTAAATGTTCGCTGGTTTCATGACATCATGATAAACTGGACCCACTTATTAAATATTTCATTTTCATTTTCAGTTTGAACATGACGACTCACAAAGAAAGAAATGCACATATATATATAAAATAGAAAACAGTTGAATTCAAAATCAAATACAATGACACTAATCTCAAAATGTCTGTACGGTCATTAAAGCTTAACTTTCCAGATATTAAAGTTCTATCCAAAAAGTTAAAGCCAATATGAAATAACAGTAGCCTCTATATTCTTTACGTAAAAAAATATATATTTCTAGCTTGAATTTTTTAAGCGCAAAAATAATGATGAAACATGAAAATTAAAATAAACACAATAACACTATTATAAATCCGCCCAGTGCAATCCCCTCCCACATTAAATTCAGTGTGAATAAACACCTTGAAAGTTTCTTAAATATTAATTGAAAAGCTTGGGTTTGGGGAGGGGAGACCAGGAGGGTAGGACCACCCCTTCCGTTGGGGGGACTTCAACCTACCTGTTCCTCCTGATTGGGATTTGGCAGCCCCAAGCTAGAGAACGTGCATCTCTTCCACGTGCCTCTAAACCAAGTACTGCTATCTTCATATATTTAGAATTTTAGAAGCAATAACTTTTTTTATTTTTTCTAAATAAATTGTAAAAACATTTTACAATCACACAAAGCATCATTGTTCAGCGTAATGTTTATAACGTTTCTAGTAATTTTAGTTCTAAAATTTAATGACACTTAACGACAACTTTTTAAATAAATATCGCACAAGATGTGTCTGACTGGTGCAAAACCCCGATATTACCTTATGTAACGTTTGTTTCACGTAGTTTGTAATAACAGTGTGATTATATTGTAACAACAGCCTGAAAGCATAAAGTCGCGCGAGGGAAAATTCTTTAAAATATTCTGGAATAAAATCATTCATTATTAGTTCTGCATTAAAAACTTCTGCTCTCAAAAACACACAAAACATATAATTGGTATAGTTCTTCATTCAACGAAATGACTCTTATTCTATCAGGCACAGGCGAGCTTTATGAAAATCGCTTATCTGGGTAGCTGAAAAGGAAGTGACACATTTATATAAATAATTATAACACAGGTTCTCATAATAGATCAAGCTTACTAACTTAATTACTCAACTGTTATATTTCTTGAAGTTGAGGGCTACATAATGTGCGACTTTAGTGTTTTAAACTAGGGTTACCACAATCAACATGAACACCACAAGCTCGTAAAGATACACTGACATCATTTATGTATCTCTGTGAATATCTGATACCTAGCTGGTTTGTTTGTTTAAGCGCAAATCTGTACAACTAACTATCTGCTCTGTGGCACCGCTGGGTTTGATCTCCGACCCAAGTTTTGCGTTATAAGCCCTTATGCTTATCGCTGAGCGATCAATGGAGGGGGCAATACTTAAGATAACTTTAAATTTAAATGGTAACCCTAGTCTAAACTAGCTGCTCATGGAGAAAGATTATAACTAAATGAATAGGTTATCTTCATTATACAAAAAGCATTAAGAAAAATATCTGCCCCCTTTCTCTAGTTGCGTTAAAACAGAAAAATATATTTAAATGAATGAGCCCTCTCAGATCTTATTGGAAATACATTATAACAAGTGAATATTTAAATTGATGGATCATTTCCTTCTTTGCTAGGAGCTCACCTAAATAATATGTTTTCCATATATTACCGAGGTAAAACGTGATAAGAACAAGTCTAGGAACCCTCCTTTTTGTTGTAATCTACATATAATAGACTGCTCAATTAATTACAGTATAATTTCTAGGATTATAGTAGAACTCCGTTGGTATAAAATAATATTCGTCATCCTCTCGCTTAATTTTTATGCAATCAGGCATCAGATGATACGTCACGTGATTTCACACACATACGAGTTGCCTGAACTTGAAACATCCCATCTTAAAACACACACATACGAGTTGCCTGAACTTGAAACATCCCATCTTAAAACACACACATACGAGTTGTCTTAGCTTGAACATACCATCTTAAAACACACACACATA
>NW_013666436.1:301842-312559 GCF_000517525.1 Limulus polyphemus
TAGTATTGTATTCCGGAGAATAAAAAAAGGCCCTGTATGATTCAAGTAGCCGTTAGTGTTGTATTCCGGAGAATAAAAAAAGGCCCTGTATGATTCAAGTAGCCGTTAGTGTTGTATTCCGGAGAATAAAGAAAGGCACTGTATGATTCAAGTAGCCGTTACTGTTGTATTCCGGAGAATAAAAAAAGGCACTGTATGATTCAAGTAGCCGTTAGTGTTGTATTCCGGAGAATAAAAAAGGCACTGTATGATTTAAGTAGCCGTTAGTGTTGTATTCAGAGGAATAAAAAAGGCACTACTTGAATCATACAGTGATTAACATTTCTTGAGACGTCTGTTTTATATTTCTGGTAACAAAAAAAAACCTGATTTGTACTTTTCAGTTATGGAAATCTTTGTTCAAAAATTGAGAGCAACTGTTAAACACTAACGGCTACTTGAATCATACAGTGCCTTTTTTTATTCCCCTGAATACAACACTAACAAAAATAATGTAAATAACCCCTACTGTCTTAAATAATGTAAATAACCCTACTGTCTTAAATAAACAAAATGTAATTGTCTGTATTATCTTTGTAATAACAATGTCGTTATCACCCAAAATTTCGAGAAAAAAAAAACATTCTCGTGTATAGTTTATAAGAATTATAAACTGATATATCCCAGATTAAGTTTCTCAATTGTATTTCAAATTTTATTTATCAAATGGTACCATATAGCGGCTCTTACTACAAAACTATAGCTCATTCAAATATGCTCTCCATATGATTGACTACTTCAAATAATTTTAGATCTAAATCAGCGCTAAAACTCATAATGAGCCTTCAATAAGTATACAATAACAACTCATAGTTTAAACGGCTGACCAAGAGGTATGGTAACCAGCCAACAGCAATCACTGCCTATTGTGTACGGTTACTCTTTATTAATATCGGTGTTGAAAGTGAGGAGTGTGTCAAGTGGCGAATCAAACCTTGGACCTTCTGTTCCAGAGCCTGCCAGGCTAACCACTAGGCCATCAGGCCCACAGTTGTGGTTCTTCTATAAATATAAGAAAATGTGAAGACATCGAATTACAACTATTATTTAAATAGGAAAATGTAAACGCCCCTTTCTAAATAAAATATTGATAATAAAATTGAACATAGGCGGTTCGAATTTTATGTTAAATGTTTCGCAGGACTTTTGTACGAATTATTTCATGTAGTATTCTTTTCGATTCAAAACATATTACTTTGTCGGAAAAAAATAAACAATTTCAAGAAATTGAAATGCACATTAACTTACAATATACAGTCTTCCCAATTTTTGGAAACTTTACAATGACACCGAGCTACATTGAGTTCCAACGTTCCGTCTCCAGTATAGTACTGTAACTTAATGTGTATTTTACTACAGTTCCCAAATTATCAAGTTTTCCTTTTAAACGTGATCAAAACATTCAAAATGTGTAGTTCTAAGCAGTGACACAGTGCCCATAAAAATACCACTATATATATATATATGGTTAATATTTAAAACAAGTAGAGTTTTGAGATCCTTAATGTCTCCTATAGGTTTAGGATACACAAACTACTACGGATCCTATACACTTCATAACATTGTTGTAACTGCAATGTAAGATATATATATATATATATCATTATTATACCTTCATCCAAATATTGTTGTGAACTAGTTTTATCTAACTTACACATATACACTTCATAACATTGTTGTAACTGCAATGTAAGATATATATATATATATATATCATTATTATACCTTCATCCAAATATTGTTGTGAACTAGTTTTATCTAACTTACACATATACACTTCATAACATTGTTATAACTGCAATGCAAGATATATATATATATCATTATTATAC
The DNA here is from genome assembly GCF_000517525.1 of Limulus polyphemus. Taxonomy (NCBI): domain Eukaryota; kingdom Metazoa; phylum Arthropoda; class Merostomata; order Xiphosura; family Limulidae; genus Limulus; species Limulus polyphemus. The sequence goes on from NW_013666436.1 coordinate 303,714, forward strand.
CTTCATCCAAATATTGTTGTGAACTAGTTCTATCTAGCTTACACATACATAAGCTACTTAAGAGACCGTGTCCTAGACATTAAAGTTTCTGAAGAATGAAGTGAAAATAATCAGCTGAAGTATTTAATACCCGTTTTAAAAATCATTTTGTGTTATTTTCACTGACTTGTTGAATCAGCAAGAAATGCAAAAACAAAGTTAGCGACTTGGTTAAAACACATGAACGTAAAAATGTAACTTTTACTAACCAAACAAACGAAAATTTCTAGCAACATTAATACTTCGCCACGGAAGAAACACGTGAACTTCCACCCTCGATCCCAGTCTCTTTAGCATCACACAAATATGTTACACATAAGCAGTTTGGTATTTTCTACGTCGAATGTTTTCTTTACACAAAACAAGAAAAAGAAATACACGGGTCCTTTTATCAAATCTCCCATCATTTAAGTGATTGACAATCATATAGAACTTCAAAACAGCCACTCAAAATGTTGATATCATACTATTTCCATAACACCTCACACTCAGTAACACTCAAGAGCCACTGCTAAAGTGGATATGTATGGTGTCCAACAGGTAAGTATCCGTAATAAATCGCAGATTCAGGAAATATTTTCTAAGGATAAAGCGTGCGCGGGTAGCACAGGATGACTCAAGCACATATGTAAACTAAACAGACACAAAATTATCACAAATAAGCTAGCATTAACACCATAAAATGGCACTCTTGTATATGTGCCTCCAGCCAGGGTGAAGGTTAATGAGTTAACGACTACCCATACCCTGTTCACGGGGGCATTACCTAAATGTAAGAAACCTGCACGAAAACACTTGATAAACCTACGTGAATGTATATAAATAAAACAAACTAAAATATTTTCCGTGATATTAACGGGTAAAATATAGCAGTTTTCAAGCAGTTACACATGATATTAACGGGTAAAATATAGCAGTTTTCAAGCAGTTGCATATGATATTAGCGGGTAAAATATAGCAGTTTTCAAGCAGTTACATATGATATTAGCGGGTAAAATATAGCAGTTTTCAAGCAGTTACATATGATATTAGCGGGTAAAATATAGCAGTTTTCAAGCAATTACATATGATATTAGCGGGTAAAATATAGCAGTTTTCAAGCAGTTACATATTTAATGGTGTCTGTTACCACAGCATGAACATGAGAACTTTACGAAGTTCTAACCCTTAATATGTACAGGAATGTTAAAAGTACCTCACAAAAATTGTTTAAATAAATAGCATGGTATAAAACTTTCTTACTTGAACAGTTTCATGAAGAAAAATTCGTACAAATTGTTTTTATCGTCACTTAAAACGTTTAACACAAATTACACGAGTCAAACCTATTTCCTGACACTCGTAACTATTTACACATCTTTGATATCAGACTGAAGCCTAAAACATTACACAAACACATACCACACGTGTGTGTATATAACACAACTTAACACAATCAATCCTAAATGCTTTTAGAGATCATCATCCACTTTATTATAAGTCGTCTGGGGAGGAGAGAATAAATATCCAATATTATTTTTTTACTTCAATAATTGGTTTGCTTAATACATCACCTAAGGCCACAGTGTATCCAGAGTTACCAAACTCCTGTATTATAAACTGATTCACTGTGGATTTAACCAGGAATCAAGGTGAAAGACAAAGTTTTCTTTACTGTGATTCTAATTATTTTCGAAATTCTGTGATATTTTCATTTGCTACACATAACAACATTTAAATAGATATTTAATATGCATCAAGCTACCATACATCTAAAGTAAGAAACAGCAGTTGAACAGTTGATCGCCTTAACCATTAGCTTTTGGTTTGGTTTAGTGTGTTGATAATATGGTGTGTATCTATATTTATAATTTGTGGTTATGTTTTCATTTTCAAAGAAACATTTTTGTTTTAAATGATCACACTGACCTTTGAACTCCAAGCCAATAGGATTCTTGACAATACCCAAGTGATCTGTGAAGTTTGATTAGAATCTCCTATTTAGAACTAGTTATTGTGCAGACGAAAATGTTTGTTTGTTTTCGGATATTTACACAAAGCTCTGGGCTATTTGCGCGAGCTGTCCCTAATGTTCAACTGTCAGATTACAGAGGAGGTAGTTGTCAACAGAACCCATTGCCAACCCTTTAGAAATGGGTTATGTCTGGCAGAATAATGGGATTTCACCGTCATCTTTGTAACGCACCTACGACTTCAAAGCGCGAAGCGTAATTTGTTTTATTTTTTTGCGGGGAGGGGGTGGAAAATTGAACCATAATTTCCACAAAATACTTGAACTATTGATGAAGTAGCACGTTTCGGAGTTTACATCAACTGTAATAACAATGTAAGAGCCAGAGGGTTATTATGAACAACAACAAAACAGAAATTTTGACTTTGTACTTTCTACATATAAATGTTAGTAATTTCTATAAACACTGCCCATTACAAGACGTTTTACATTTCTCAAAAAAAATTGAGGCTTGGGTGGGGAATTCACCATCACCCCCATGCCCCAATTGGCGCCACTGGACCCATAAGTTCATTGTACGACAAGCAAACCACTGACCACACTCGGGCCAGGACGAAAAACGCGATCGCTACATCTCCCCTCCTCACACCCTTTTAGTTTGGGCAATAAAACCACCTAATGTAGCTAATGGCATGCTGGGGTCGTAAAATATGCAGCAGAACGTGCTATCCTTCAGTTATAATAAAAGTATAGCTTAGCTCAAATACATCGCTGTTGTTTGCAATTTTTGGGGTGGATGTAACAACGACAGCAACTTTAAATCTTAGCTACATGGACTTACTGCGTGAAAGTCCTACGTTTTTGGTTCCTTTAACTTTTAAAATGTGCCAGGAAAATTAAGAGTTATCTTTAATCAAACATTACGAACACACAATTAAAAAAAAAACATAATGTAAGTTAATACTTGGCTTTCATTTGGAATTGTTATCCAACCAATCTAACGTAAATAACTTGCATGTCTTTATCACGTTAATACGCTTACATTCATAGTGACTGAATCTAAAAAACGAAAATAAGTAGGGTAAGTAAATGAGCAATCTAAAACTTGAATTCGACCAGCTTATGACGTCATGCTCTAGGCATTTATCTATGCTAAACCTGAAAAATAATGTATGTATAATAAATTTTTCCTGCGCACAAATAGACAAAAACTGAAAAGTTAGTACAAATTACAAAAAAAACATTTACAAATAAAAGCTCGTTTTGAAATTGTCAGTACGAACACGTAATTTCAGAAAAGTAACATCTGAGACCTGCAGGGTTTAAACTTATAATCTTGACGCTCTTTATTAAATTTTAATAACTAACGAACAGTATTTACTAACCAAACAAAATCTCCTGATATATTTATTTTATAAAATGCTTTATTTAATTTAATCGCTATTATAAAGCAATGTAGGTGAGATTTTTAGGTCTGCTAACGTGTTTATCTTTATTACTTTTCTACCAAAAAATAAATAAAAGTAAAACCAAATCCACCGAAGAGAATCAGTGTCAGACAGGGAAATAATCGATAAGCTTTCGGCAACAAATAGGTTGCATTTGACGCCATACAAGTAGTCACTGACCTTAGATCCTTATCTCAAGATGAAAACAAAATAAATGATATTAAAATGAAACTGGCTGGCCAAACGTCCTTCTCGAGAACAGTACCCCGTCTGTTCACTAACCAGCTTAAATATCTTCATACTGAAAGCTGTTAGCAAGACAGCATTAAACCTAAATAGAATAATCGCATTTTTAATAAAAGGTGTGTAGAGACACCAAGGTTTTATGATGCTGTAACTTAAAAAAGGTCAAAGCCAGGCAGATCACCGAGGTATTACTATCTGAAAAACTACCGTTCAATACATTACAATACTGTCACTACTCAGTAATCTCATCCCATATTCTATCTAAATTTACCTTAAATAAGTTATGTACTTACAAAAAACACAAAAAAGAAAAACATGTTACACTAAAGTCATACGTTTTACTTGACTTAGTCAATATCTTTGTTAAATCAACAGTCAAGTTCTAAAGCTACAAACACCAGTAAAGCAACATATAATACAGTAAACCATGGGAAACATAATACTTTTAACATAACACCAAAATTAATACATAAAAATGTGTCATTTATAGTCCATTAAAAGTGTTCCCAAAACAAAATTACAATGTCACTACCCATTAGTAGTTCAAATAATAAGTTGCCTTACATAGCTTTTGGAATGGAATTACAATTATTTTTTTTATATTAACACACAGGAAAAAAATACAGGAATGTAACTAATTATAAGAACGTACGAGTGAAATAATGTGTCAATCACACTATATCCAATGCCACCTAGGCCTTTCACCCAATATCAGGGCTCACCAGGTGGAATGGCATACGACAGATGTATAGTAGTGGTTGAGATGCCAGTCATATAATAAATTACTTTAACATAAACATCAAACTGGTGAGCTATAACTTTTATCAATTTCACTTGAATTAACATTTCTCATAATCAGAAGAACTTGCAAACCACTAAGCTATTATTTTTTGATTTGGGAACGGGTCATGTGACCAGCGTCAAAGAGAGAAGACTCAGTTTCAGACAACATAAAAAAAATCAACGTAAAATTGGTTATCAGTAATGATTTTTTACATACATAAACAATATTCACCGAGTACAGCCTCAAATGTTATACGATAAAAAAATATGTAGCAAAAGAAGGCTTATACGGTGCCATAACCATGCTATAACTTGTACGAAGTTATAGCAGGTTGTATGAGCTACTTTATAAAGACCGTATTTGATCTTAATACATCATGTTATAACTTATAGAAAGAGTATGGTGTGGCACTATATTATCTCCTGAAATTAGTGAAACTTAAAGAATAAATACTGGAAGAAGCAAACACCTAATTATACATGCAAAACAAAAATTATGTTTTGACGAGATATTAAGTGTAGCATCAGATTTTTTTTTGTTTTTTTTTTATTAGGCCTAAAAATAAAATGAGCATCGATTATTATTAACGCTTACACTGCACGAAAACAACAGCATTATTAATGACACCCTGTTCATTTTTAAACATTAATCCTTCATAAATTGAAACCACTATCCTAATAAACTTCCTGATACCTTACCCAAGTGTACCACCTCGACACAACGATAAAGTAGCAGAACCAGTTTACTGTTTCGTTATCAGATATTAATGGAGAGACAAGTACAATTTATGAACGGCCCACTGATAGCAAAAGTAAATATGCAGAACAGAATCACAGCTAATATTGTTAAAAATGATCTAACTTCGAAACCATTTGATTACAGATTAGGTATATTTAGTGACAAAAAGTGATTAATGAATCTATATCTAGCGAAACCACAGCCAAGGGAACGGGCTTGGAAAAATCACTTATAATTTAAACAGATAAAAGTATCCATTCTAAATCGAATTACACAGAAAAAAAGTCCTAAAAATTACACTTTCTCCGCCTATCAAGTAAAAGTAGAACAACAAAAAATCATTACAGCGCCGTTCCTTAATATTAGTATCTAAACTGATGAGTTTAGCTCAACGGTACAAGTATACTTTTAATAAATTTAAAGTAAACTGCTTTTATTTATATTTATTATTTGAAATGTGCATTTAACTTTTTAAATACTTTATCTTTTGAAAGGTATTATAAAAACAAACTTGTTTGTAGAATTAAAATGTAAGAACAATATTCTTATATCAACAAGAACAAAAGAGGTAGGAAACAAAATCAAACACAGATCAAAATATTTTGCTTTAAGTTTTTCTTAACCAACAAAGTCTCTTTTTAATGTTATTTACTATAAATATACATCATAATTTAATCTTAACTTTTCTTAAGAATACATATATGACATTGTTTCTGTAAACACAAATAATGAAGTTTAAGATATCCAGAATTCTTAAAAATTTTGAACTCAAACATTTATAACATAGTACTAGCAGCAACAACTTGTACTTTTAAAACTAAACATTTTATACTAATGCTAAAAGTATTTTTCTGAAAACTAAAATCTCAAAAAAAAACAGACTGAAAATATGAACACATCAGTTATTACTATGTGATTGTCAACAAAATAGGCAACCATCCTTGAACTTGTATCTAATTCCAATTTTCTTCATGCTGTCAAATGTTATTAAACATACATAGCACATGAATTGTAATAGCATCTAAACTTTAGTAAAACCACACCAGTACCACAAAGTAAAAATATGGTTCAAAATGTATATGTGGGTGGAAAATCTTCCAAATGTTTTCATTGTTACAAAAAGTGTTTTTAAGCATGAGCAATTTAGCTAGCTAGCTCAAAGAACCTAATAATTGATACTAAAACGATTGTTTAAGCACTGAACTTATAATATTTTTTGAATATTTCAACTATATAGTTTAATTAAGTCATATCCTATTAAAATACTTCACAAAAGATTTTCCTGAATCTATGGTATATAATATCTGTTTATAAAAATTAAAATAATAATACAAATTTAAAACTAAGTGTTTCAAATGTTAACAGATTACATTATTATCTATTAGTATATAAAATATTGTTAAACCTTGAAGTTACTGATGATTTGTTCCAATAGAAATCTTACTTAAAACTGCTCTTTTAATTTAGTAGATTTGTAAATACATGAACAAGAAATGCACTACATGTAGAAGGATTAATAACATTCATTACAAATACAGTTTTTTACCATAAAAAATGTATATGCTACAACAATTGTACGCAAATTTTAACTGTCTTAAGATTTTCAACATGATAACATACAAAATTAGTGTTTATTCCCATTTCTTATCAAACATTTTCAAAATTAAATTTTGGAAAAAAGTTTTCCGCTGAGGAATGTTAACGAAAACTTTTAAATAAGGATTAAAATATAACTTACAAATGTCTATAAAAATTATGAAAACAAATTGAAAATGATGGTTGGAAATTAACAGATCAGTTTTTATAGCCATCTTTTAGTTTCATTATCATGGATATGTAAAAACAATGCATAGCAACCAATAAATATCTATTAGAAATGAAAATGCCTTACCTGCAGTTAGGGGGTGGGTCCAAAGTTATTTCTGCTAATTCCTTTTGAATTCTATTTTCCAAAAGTAAACCAGAAAGATAAAATTTATTTGTTCACATGGATAAATTTACAAGATACTCATACTAAAATCTCTGATCTCATCTATATGAGCATTTTACATACTGTATATATGTTGTATGCCACTAAACAATAAGATGTATATAATTAAATTACAAAAACACTTTTCTACATTTACACAAAATAATCTATTTGTAAAAGCTTGTTTCTTTATACTGGTTATACTTAGAATTATTATTACAACTAACATACAATAGATAAGTAACTTAAAATAAATCTTTATTCAACTTATTATTTTGTAGATTTAAAACTAATGCAATCTAGTAAGCTATATCACTTCTTTTTCAAATAACCTGTATGATTGATCTATAATAATTTTGTTTCAGTTTTTTATCGAGTAAACAAGAAAAACCTAATTAAACTTCAAAGGCAGCCTTTGGAATCTTTTTATGTAATATTTGATTTGAATTTCAGTGAAGTTTTTCCAATACTGTTCTTAACTAAAAAGTAAAAGTAATGAAATCCACAGTGAATACTTAGGTAATTTAATGCTAAGCTAATAAGTTGCAATGTGAAAGATATTTTATTTTTATTTAAATACTGACAAAATTCTGTAAACAAAAATAAAAACAACTTAAGAATTGTATTATATTTTTACCTTTTAGCACTAGTACCGAGAGCTTTTGACATTTTAGGATTAAGTTTAGGTTCCTTTTCACGGTTTTGGTTAGACGAAGAACCAGAGCTACGTCCACGGCTGGTGCTTGTACTTGCTCCTGAGGCTGAAGGCCCTGCTTGGGTACGATCACCTGACATTCCTTTAGGTTAGGCCTATAAATATAAAACGCAGGCTGCTATATTAAATATGTCACATCACTGCGATTTATAGAAAAGTCTAACACAATAACATTTAACGTTATATTCGTTAAAATTGGTTCACTATCAATATTGTAGAGAGATACATCCCAGATAAAAATTAGATGAAAGGCCGAAGAAATCTCAACACACGCGGTACCAAGCAATGCTACTTTTTCTAAGCTTCGACTAGCGCTACAAAACGTGACTCCCAAACAAAGGGAAGCTTTTGCACTATACGTCGTAAACCTCATGTACCACAGATCGTGTAGACTCATTGACACGGTAAAATATATTTTAAAAACTCAATGGAAGTCTGCTTTGATATTTATGCATAAGATATACAGATATTTTACGTGGAATGTTTGAAACTAACGTTTAAAGTAATATAATTCACAAACCAGTAAGTGATGAGTAATTCAACGGGCAACACCGTAAAGACACGAACTCTCCAACAAACGACTTCTTCTCCCTTTCCTTCTAACTTGAAACGCCGCCTGCAGTATGAAAGGAATATTTAAATCACACCTTTGCTTGACTTTTTAGTGCCTATCCAATACTGTCGTTTTTTGTTTATTTTTTCTTGAGTTTCAATGAAGTTCTTTTATCTTTGTACCAAATAAGGCCAACATAATGTAATTTCCATGCTCGCCTAAATATTTCACTAAATATTTTTGATTTCATTGAAATGTATTAACATAGCAACAAATATACGGATAACTTTATTGTTGTCTTGCACACTCTCTCTTACATACAAAACACATAATGGCTGGAGACGGCTTGAATGGGTAATGAAGAAAAACTTTAATATAAGTTTAACATAACAGCAAATGTACA
>NW_013666436.1:313251-317012 GCF_000517525.1 Limulus polyphemus
AAGCCGTCTCCAGTCATTATTAGTCTCAAAGTGGGTTCCTCGTCATCGAATTTGAATACAAAACACATGTTTACTAATGAAAGGCAAAAGATCCTGTTTAAATACTAAAAAAAGGGGTGTATTTTTGTTTCTTACACTGCCATCTGGCTATTCTAACGTATTGTCAAATTTGTCCCTATTACGTCGATTGACCTTATCCTTTGTTTGTTATTAAGCACAAAGCTACACAAAGGGCTATCTGTGCTCTGTCCACCACGGGTATCGAAATCCGGTTTCTAGCAGTAAAAGCCCGCAAGCATACCACTGTGTCACTGGGGGGCTGACTTTATACGATATTAACTCTTTTCAGTTAAAGGGCATTAACACATTATTGTTTTGTAATAAGTCAATATTGTAATTGTATTCTTTTAGCATAAAGCTACATAAATGATCAAAATTGAATATAACATTACAATACACATAATATATTTCAACAGCTTAATTATCACCACAAAAAAACACAAAATGGGTAGAATAAACCTTTTAATTGTTGTATCAAAAACCCTTTACTTTACACGAAAGCTTAACTGTTAAAGTCAACTCTGAAAATAACAATTTTTTTCAATGTACCAACATAATTATTAGAAAAAGAATATCTAACACAAAAAATGTACACCCTTAGCTCTAGATCGAAACTTTTAAACATTATTCACTATATATATGATGGACGATTAAACGATTACTAACAGTTGTACCTAGTGTTAAATTTGATGAGTGCTATAAAACAGAAAAACATAATAAAAAGTCATTGACATTGTTTCTGTGACTCATAACTTTGTACAAGACATGACTTGGTATATTTTAACATGAAAAGCAATTAGCAGAGTATATAAAAATAAATCATAGATTAACCGATTGTGTTATGAACCACTATTAATTATTCTGACCTTAAATTAAAATACCAAATCGAGGTTAGAGATTGAACCCGTGTCGCTGCCTGATTAGAGAGATGTTTTAAACAATGACATTAATTAATGGTATATTGTGTTAAATAAATAGCCTAGTGGTAATAAACCTTCATCATAATTCTGATGTATTGTTACATAAATAAAATTGATGAAAAAATTACACTTCATCAACTTAATATAGTTTATACAGTAACACTTGTTGTCAAGCAATTTGCTGGTGTAAATAGCTTTTCAAAAACTACTATGTCCATCACATCCCAGTCGGCCTGAAAAATCCAGGTATTGTGCGAAAGGCCTCGTCGACACTAAATATAGCAGATATAGTGTGGTTGGCATATTATTATACACGCTTCTTCATTTTCACTCAGAAGTTTTTATTAACAATTATCACATCTCAAAGAATATATTCGCTGCTTATAAAAGGCAACAAATCTCAAGAACTGTGACAATTAGTACGTTGTTTGTAACTGTATAATAAAAGTAATGTATGCTGATTTGTACACAAGTAACTTAGTTTTGAAGCATTAACCAACGTTACTACAATATAATATTATGTGGAATAGAACATATCAGTTTTCGCTGAAATAAGAGCTCACAAATTCTATAGAAATATTGCACAAGACCCTAATATAATGCAGTATTTTAAGATGTTTGTTTAGAATTTTGGCAAAACTACACAAGGGCTATCTGCACATATCCGTCCCTGATTTTGAACTTATAGACCAGAGCAGTGGTTCTCAAACTGAGAGACGTGCCACTGGACAATAAAGAAGGCAGATAACCAAGAACACCAATGGTTCTCAAACTGAGAGACGTGTCACTGGACAAGAAAGAAGGCAGGTAACCAAGAACACCAATGGTTCTCAAACTGAGAGACGTGCCACTGGACAATAAAGAAGGCAGGTAACCAAGAACACTAATGGTTCTCAAACTGAGAGACGTGCCACTGGACAATAAAGAAGGCAGGTAACCAAGAACACCAAACGGTTCTCCTAGACTACTCTTGTCTCGCAGAATACTACGATTTGACACTATCATAGCGCACCCACTACCCAAAGTGAGCGCGTTTTTGCGGCAAGAGGCGCGAACCCTGATCCCTCGGATTTACAGTCCGGGCACACTAATCATTGTGCCACACCCAGACTATCGTCATAATATATTAGCATATTATGTATTTATGACAGTAACAATAAACAACCGATAAAAGCTTTCTAATGTGTAATAAGTGTTAAGTGTTTTCATTATTAAAGCATGAAAAGGTAGTTATGTGGTCGGTTTTGTAAGGTTATTGGATTTTACTTGAATCATGTAGTTAACATTACCCTTGGCATTATATAACACTTGGCGTTTAATCATTTTAACTAGAATAGTCATCACGAGAAAGGAGTTACAAATTTAAAAAAAATAACATAACTTACTGTATTTACTTACTTTATTACCTCGAAATATATTTTGTATGTGTAATTTCTCGCTGGTAGTTTTTCTAAGTTAATCGTGTTTTTGTAGAAGATAAAACATCAAATAATTTATCCATCGATGTGTTAATTAATTTTTGAAACCATGTGCATCCAGTATAACAGCTAATACAATGTTTTGCGAACTCAGGAGACACCTTTATAAACAACTAAAAAAAGGAGTTTTTTTAATACCTTCAAAATTCTATGATCTTGATATGAACATATTTTACAAATACTGATGAAAAATATTTTTATCATTATAGCGTGTATTTTCCACATAATAGACTTTACAAAAATAATTTGGCTTGTTGGTGCATACCTTGATTAGAACTCATTTATAAATCGCCTTTAAGATATTTTATATTTTGTTTTATCCACACACATGTAAGCGCCCTCCAGTGGCAGAGCGGTATGTCTGTGGACTTACAACGCTAGAAACCGGGTTTCGATACCCGTGGTGGACAGAGCAAACTTCAAACAAACACACGTAAAAATTTAAAGACGATCGTAGAAAATGCAGATAGCTAAATTTAAGAATAATAAACGAATAGGATTTCATACAGACTTTATTTGTTTTTATCTCACTCCTTTAATTCTGTCATGCTAATGTCTGAATTCATTAGTTCTATCATTGTGAAAACTGTTACCTTAACAACTTATGTACCTGCATATTTTAGTTGCAGCTTTCACGCTCTGTCACCTCGTCATGTGAGTCTTTCATCATGCCAGCCATCATAGCTTGCTCAGTGGTAGAGCATTGGTCTTATACACCAAGGGTTACAATTCGATCTTCATTGGTGACTTAGGCTTTAAACTTAAAGGTATGGGGGTTAGGGCATTGATTCGCAATCTGTCGGCCGCGGGTTCGATCCCCGTCACTGAACATATTTTGGGTTTCTGTGTGGTGGTATTTACAACAATCAAAATAAAACTATGTAGAAATATATACAATTTCCTGCGACCAGCACACTGACGTACAAAAAATTGGATTAGCTTATTTTGAGTCTTTTTAGAGTGGTAGAACTCACAAAAAAGCATAATTTGGGTTTTTGATCAATTACTCAGCCATATTTTGACCATTTTACATGTAATTTGGGACAAAGATATTTTTCTACAAGCAACATACATTGACAAACAAAAATGTTGAACTTGTCCATTTTTAATGATCATAATAAGGTCAAGGTGCCACGAAAAGTATAATTTTAAGGTTTTTTGACAATTACTCCGCCGTATTTCGGCCAATTTACATGGGATTTGGCACAAAGATACCTCTTGCAGGACCCAAGCGGCCTGGCATGGCCAGGTGGTTAGGGCGCTCGATTCGCAATTTGCGGGTCGCGGGTTCGAATCCCCGTCC
>NW_013666436.1:317022-320904 GCF_000517525.1 Limulus polyphemus
GCAGATAGCCCTCGTGTAGCTTTGCGCGAAATTCAAAAACAAACAAGCAGGACCCAAGCAGTGACATAGACAATTTTTCATTTTTCTGTGTTTTTCACGATTTTTCTGGTGTCAAATCTGGCGGTGTTGGATTGCATGGCAGTACATGTTGGATTCGCCCGCGAATGTTGGCCTCTTTATTTATCTTTATTTTTTGTCTGGATGAGTACTTCTGTCTATTTTGGCTGTATGTCTCATCACATCAGAAAGGCAAAAATAACGTTCTGCAAGTCATTTCTGTTAGTGTTCTGTGAATACTGCTGCGATGTTTTTCTCTAACAAAAATCAGTACATCAAACGTCACTACGATTACGGTGTATCGTTCCCTGATTTACATTATATACCATTCGATTTAGGTATTGCTTGCTCTGTGCATCTGAAAAAGGATTACTATGTTGAGCCTAGACGCTCAGCACATAAAAACATATATATATATATATACTTGTATTCTTAAAATGCACGACCCTAGTTCGTGTCCCTAGGAAGCACCCCTCCTCATTCCAGTGACACGTGCGTAAGTTTGAAGGCGTATAACGCTAAATCGAGATTTAATACATGTGGTGGGCACAACGAAGATAGTCCATTGTGCTTATTGTGCTTACAAACAAATAAAACTTCTAAAAAGCGTTTTTGCAAAAATAATTTCATACTTTTATGGTATAATTATTTCTGTCTGTGGGTTATTGCATAATGAACTGCACATTGTTACTTAGTCATAGTTGTCAGTCCGAGGGTGCTGCTATTTACTTATTTTGATTTTTTATATTTTATACCCTGATAATATATGTGAATGTATACGTTCACGATGCTAATAAATAATGTGCAATAACAAAGTTAATTTTTCATAAAACAAAAAAGAAGACCTAAAATGAATTAACAATCAATAATTCAAACTTTTAACCCTTCCTGTAGATCAAGAACTCTCCATGTAAACACTTGTCATACGAATTACCTTTCCAAATTTTGGTTCAGCCAATAACGAGCATCAACTGCATATCGTTAGTCATCTTACCTTGACCTGTTGTAAAGTTTCAAGGCCGGTAAACTGTTGTTGATCACATATGAAATAATAAAACAGGAAAAAAAATACAAAAAATTGTTTCATGATTGTAAATAAACTCAACCAAACCAACAAAATTAACATGTTGTTAATATTTTAGCTTAAAATCACAACTGTAGGCTATTTTTTAGTTTATCTTTATTTATGTCTTGATATAACATTTTACTTGACATTGCTCTAACTTACTTTGTTTCAGGATATATAATTATAAGCTACCATTCATCAACTGAAATTAATCTAAAAACAATTTGTTTCGAAAACGCGATGAGTTGATTTTTTATTAAGTCTAGGATAGGTTGTTCTCAATTTAACAGTTAGTTTAGTTTATTTTTCTATAAAATTATGAACTCGTTACACAAAGTTTGCCGATGAATTTCTCAAGTAAGAACTGTGATGATTAGAGAAATTTTTACACTACTCTTTTTTTTTCAAAGGAAAAAACAAACATGTTTTTAAAGGGCTTTTTTATGACCCTCGAGTTTTGTTTTGCTTTGTTTCCTGTCGGATTCAAAGACGTTGACTTGGGTCATACAACTGAACAATATGTGACTGATGTTCTAAATCTGGTCCAGGTTCCTTACTGAGCATCATGTTAACTACACATTTATAACTTTAGAAAACGTCTGAATCTCATGAAAAGTTGTTATTTTAAGATGTAACTATTTATGTCGACAATTTTGTTTATGAGATTTTCACTAAGAAAATATTTACAATTTCTAAGTGTATTTATAACACTTTGGACTTCCTTGTTGTAACATACTTAATAACATACATTTGTTGTAACATACTTAGTAGATACATTTGTTGTAACATACTTAGTAACATACATTTGTTGTAACATACTTAATAACATACATTTGTTGTAACATACTTAGTAACATACATTTGTTGTAACATACTTAGTAACATACATTTGTTGTAACATAGTTATTAACATACATTTGTTGTTACACACTTAGTAACATACATTTGTTGTAACATACTTAATAACATACATTTGTTGTAACATACTTAGTAACATACATTTGTTGTAACATACTTAATAACATACATTTGTTGTAACATACTTAGTAACATACATTTGTTGTAACATACTTAGTAACATACATTTGTTGTAACAAACTTAATAACATACATTTGTTGTACCATACTTACTAACATACATTTGTTGTAACATACTTAATAACATACTAAGTATGTTACAACAAATGTAACATACATTTGTTGTAACATACTTAGTAACATACATTTGTTGTAACATACTTAATACCATACATAGTAGTGAAGAATTAGCTCTTGTTCTGACGGAAAAAATCACTCTATAATAAAAAAGGTCAGATCGTTAAAACACTATATTGTTTCTCTAAATATACCCTCATCAAATATTTGTTCCCCCCTTGGTGGCTCAGAGGTTAAGTCTTACCCGCGGTGGGCAGAGCACAGATAGCCCATTGTGCAGCTTTGTGTTTATTAACAAACAAACAAACAAACAGGAAACAACAAATATGTTAACATTTACTTATTTTTAGGACGAAATATATAAAAAGAAACATAAATTAGACAGATTATGAACAACTTCAGTTTGATAAAGCTCCTAAAATGTATTAACATTTAAAAAGTGCAAAAAAATATTTCAACCTAAAATTAATTAACTTAAAATACATATAAGCAATCGTTTTACGTTTTATTCAGATGCTCAGCTACAGAATTACCGAAAGGTATCCATATAAACCCCACCAGAAGTTTAGCTCCAGAATTACCGAAGGGTATCCATACAGACCCCACCAGGTTTTTAAAACATATTTCTAAATTATTCACCAAATTGTTGTTGGTTTGTCGGGGGTATGATTTTATTAGTACATGGTTCCCCTAATAACAAGTAAGTTACACATACGCACCAAAAAAGAGATAAACAAAAATAGTATCAATATTACAATTAATTCTACTATATGAAATAACCCGTTTTCTATGTATTATACGTAAGAAAGTGAATGGGTTCACCAAACGTTTTCTCTTTTTGTTGTTGTTGTTTTCTTCACATTGAGTGCTAGCAAAAACATAAAATACTCAGTATAATATAGGTAACCTTACCGAGAAAGAACGCTGTAAAACAAACTGATGATCCAAGAGCTACCCATAGAAACAGACAATCATCAAAAATAACATCTTTGTAGTTATAAATAAATCAAAAGAATGTTTTGTAATTTATTTTTTATTATAAAACGTGGCGGTATAATATGATGCCAAGACAACAAAGTTGTAAGTATTCCAAGTTCTAGCAACCTCTAATTTGTAACTCATTTCATTATTTTATTTAAGACATTTTAATAATTTATCTTGAACTGAGTGTTAGACATATCGTCAGTTAGATAATATGAATTATTTAACCTACCCAATTACACTATCGGAGAATGGGAGCTATACTTATAATATTGGTTGGGCTTAGTATAGTAATACCTTAACACCTTGGTATCTATATCCAAACATGATATTGGGGTCTGGAATGCTTTGCTGTCTCCCCCATTTATGTAATGTATTCTAATATTTCTTGCTGCTTTTCTATTCTTTATGTTTTTAATTTAATTTTTTTCTTCTTGTGAACAACCATCTTCTCACATCTGACTGCAGACAGCGAAAGGTGGTAGCGATGTGGGACGTTGTGGACTAGAGCACCCACATCTGACTGTAGACAGCAAAAGGTGGTAACGATGTGGGACGTTGTGGACTAGAGCACCCACATCTGGCTGCAGACAGCGAAAGGTGGAAAAGACGTGGGGTGTTGT
>NW_013666436.1:321675-325382 GCF_000517525.1 Limulus polyphemus
TGGCCTGAACCCCCCACATCTGGCTGTAAACAGCAAAAGGTGGTAACGATGTGGGACGTTGTGGACTAGAGCACCCACATCTGGCTGTAAACAGCAAAAGGTGGTAACGATGTGGGACGTTGTGGACTATAGCACCCACATTTGGCTGCAGACAGCGAAAGGTGGAAAAGACGTGGCGGTGTTGTGGACTAGAGCACCCACATCTGGCTGTAAACAGCAAAAGGTGGTAACGATGTGGGACGTTGTGGACTATAGCACCCACATTTGGCTGCAGACAGCGAAAGGTGGTAAAGATGTGGGGTGTTGTGGACTAGAGCACCCACATCTGGCTACAGACAGCGAAAGGTGGTAACGATGTGGGACGTTGTGGACTATAGCACCCACATTTGGCTGTAGACAGCGAAAGGTGGTAAAGATGTGGGACTTTGTGGTCTAGTTGGGGTTAAACTGGACAGATGGTGTACCCCCAACGCAATTTGGGTCTTACTTCCGTCAGTACCTGTAAATGATGACCCACCTTATGATTTGTGCCCTGGTGTTGAATGTTTGTATTATGGCTGCGATTTTCTCTCTCTCTCATGAACTTACATGGATATTTCAATAAGCAATTCAAGAGCTATTTATTATATAATTACACGTTTTACTTCCATTACATTAGTTCTTAATGGTAAATATGCTACTACGTTATAGTATGTATGGAATATGAAAAAATGAACATTTAGTACCTATTATAGACCTGCTGACAAAATGTAGTTAAGTATATTCTTTACAGTTTTTAAATAAAACTTAAAATATCGTGCGTTATTTTTACTAGTTATATAATCATTGTAGGGTTTTACTGACTGTACCTGTTTATTTATAACTTTAGTGTGATATTCCAACTTACTTAATCTAAATATCTAACTTATGTCAATCGTTCAAAGCGGAGATTAAATGACAGTCATCCGTGATGGGGAAGACCAAAGTAATTCCTTCTGTATGCAGTATTAGCTGAAAAAAATAAAAGATTCAAAAACTTGTAAAAGAAGAAACAACAATCTTTATTGTTTACGAAAAAATATGAACTATCAAGACATTCTGGATTTTGGTTTCATACTGGCTCGTTCCCAAACTTTAGAGTTACCTCTCTGACTGTTGGAGCTAAAAGAAATGTAAGCGATTTCCATACACCACAAAGACAGATAGGATTATGTCGATATCATATCCATAAGCCAGACCCAATCCTAATGCGCATTCCATAATCCTAGATTACCTAAACCAGTGATCGTATCCACTATACGCATTCAAGAGGAGATAAACTTCCAGCAGATATTAACTTGTTCAAACCTTTGTACCCACCTACTACTTAAGTATGACCCACAGTAATGACTTAAGTGATGGCACAGAAGCGTGGTCAACTAAGTATAAAATCTAACTAACAAACAGTTAGTAAGGTATGTAATTTTTGCCCAAACGAGGATTAATGCAAGTTTACGAATACTTAACGTTAGCTAAATACATAAAACCAGAACAAATATTAAAAAAATTACCTGAATGTATCTGAATAATGATTTATTCTTACTCTAGTCATAAAAAAAGTAAAATATAATTTCTTTTCACTGCTATACTCCTCATCTCACTTATCTTGAGGCCTTTCTTTAAACGGCTGAATTTAGTAACTAACTAATACAGTTGTGGTTTCAATTAATCACCTCTTTAAACAACGTGCAAGACGCCACAACATTTACTCAAGAACAAACAATAGAACATTACTAAACACAGAGAAAAATACCAACATCAAATCAGCTACATATTGTTTGTTTGGTTTAAAATAAAGTCATATTGTCATCTGCTGTGTCCACGGTGGTGAATCGAACCCCGGGTTTTAGCATTGTAAGTCCGTAAACTTAACACTTTCTCACAGGGATACTCAGCTACATAAACTCATATTACAGTAGTTTAACGTCTTGGGGATGGTTATAAGAGGTTTTAAAAGCGAGTCAACCAGGTTGGTGATGCTGGATACTCTGCTGGTCGTTGGCTTCCTAGGTTTAATACTTTTTGGCTTATTTAGGGTTAAGAATACTTTATTGGAATTAGATATGATGTACATCCTTAAGAGTACTGATAATATTGTCTCGAGGCTGTTTGGTTATGCCATACTCTTGCACTGGACACTTATAGTGATTAGTTGTGGTGAAGATGCCAGTCTTTGTCATGAAATTTTCCAAGATGGGTATCTGAATAACTGCTCGTGGGTTGTCCATTGTTTGTGTAATAAGTTCTTAGATATTATAGGAAAACTCCAGAGATTTGACTGCTTGAGGCTTGTGTGGCTCATTTGCAGCTCCCTGCACTGTCCTTCTGGAATCATCCTCCATTAGTTTTGGTAGAGACTTCCTAAGATTACTTGGAGTATGTCGAGATCTGCATAGTCCTCTAGCGTCTACAGGAAAAATTTTCATTTTCTAGCTTGTAGCGTTAGTGGTCAGACTATCACTAACAACGAGTATGTAACGATATTGAAACCCAAGATAATCAGTGATCAAGAATCGTGGCTGTTTATAACAAAAGTTAAAAATGAAAACTACAAGTTATCTCTGACTTTGATAGTTCAGAGAATTAGTTAGCAATGTAGCATTAAATCTCACAGCCATTCAGGCTATGACGTTACATTTTTTTTAGAAAAAGTTGGTAATCAGGATGTAGTGTACATGCTGCTCTTTAAAGTAGGAATGATGAATGTACTTACACCCCTGCTAAAAGAATGCAGTATCCCAAGCCCTAGTAATTGTCCAAGTCACTAAGCTTCTGTAGTGCACTGTACACACAATCCAGAATCTTGACTTTGTCGGCCCACAGTAATGGTCTTACCATTAAGCAAGTACGCTATCTCACACTCACGTGAGTTTTTTACACTATTGTTTGGTTACTAAGGCATAGTTCTGGTAAATCACCCTCATTCCTACATCAGTAGATAAAAGTAAGTTTACCACTTTACAATACTTATAACTTTGAAAGTTTTGCAACTATTTTTTTTCTCAATACAAATTTGACTTCTTAAGCAATTTAAAAGGAATCAAAACAGATAAGTAAAATCATGCCTGATTTCTCAAATAAATCCAGAAATATATTAATTTAGCCAACACAAAAATCGTGTTTTAATACTACACATACATTTAGGTCAACTACATTGCTCAAAAATAATTTCAGTAATATCTACAAAGTTTATACATAATCTATTCTATTTTATACATTAAACATGTTTATAAATAAAAACTGCTTGAAAATAATAACTATACGATATTTCTTTCATTCTGAATGACCAATAAAGTGATTTTACGTTACTAGGTCACACGATCTTTGAATATTCTTGTTGCTATCACTACAAAATATTCCTTCATGAACAGCAATCAAAACAATGGTTCCACCATGTTTCTCATTCGTTGTGGTGTACATCTTACTATAATGGACGTAGCGTGTATATGCATCTTTCTATGTATGTGACCGAAATAATAAATACAATGTGGCGCAATCTATTGAATAGCACCACAAACAAAAATCCATAAAAAATTCACACTTTTGGTATTCAAGATTCGGACAATTAGGAAAATAACTACGGTATGTGCAACAACCATTTCTTTATAACAGAACACTATTTTAAATAAAAGTATTCTCCTCACAACAAGAACACGACTTTCACTAGGACTGTACGTCAGGGTTTGATT
>NW_013666436.1:326142-334188 GCF_000517525.1 Limulus polyphemus
TTTCACACTCAACACAACTTTGCAAGTAACTAGTTTCACATCGGCTCTTTGACCCAGTTCATCCATTTAGACTGAGGATAATATGGTAAGGTGTATGTTTTCACACTCAACACAACTTTGCAAGTAACTAGTTTCACATCGGCTCTTTGACCCAGTTCATCCATTTAGACTGAGGATAATATGGTAAGGTGTATGTTTTCACACTCAACACAACTTTGCAAGTAACTAGTTTCACATCGGCTCTTTGACCCAGTTCATCCATTTAGACTGAGGATAATATGGTAAGGTGTATGTTTTCACACTCAACACAACTTTGCAAGTAACTAGTTTCACATCGGCTCTTTGATCCAGGTGCTCTCAAGTCACGTTATTCACTTTTCATGCATATCTCAGTGACATACTGTTCTAAACATCTGATGTCATCTGATGATGACAAAACCTTGTCGAAACGTTGTACATTAGCTGTTATGTTAAACTTATATTAAAGTTTTTCTTCATTACCCATTCAAGCCGTCTCCAACCATTACTATTCTCAAAGTGGGTTACTCGTCATCGAATACTGTTCTAATGCTTCTTTAAAGAAATAAGCGTCAGTCCCCTTGTCTAAGTAGTCAGTAACAACCAGCTCATGCTACCTAGTTTTATCAGTTTTGTTATCAGAAAATGAGCTATATCCAAGACTGATTCTCTGTAACAGTGTACCTACAACTTTCTTGTAGTTTTCGGTGACATGTCCTGTTCTTCTATGAGTATTGCAAATAGTAGTGTTACCACTATTACTCCACGTCTTTATATGAAAGTGTTAAGAAATATAAAAAGAAAAAGAGACAGTGTGTATGTGATACTCAGTGCCTCCCAGTTTTCGCTGCGGGCAGGTCAAAGAGCGCATGTCATGACCTTTTAGGTATTTAACTTTACTATTATTTATGTCAATGGAATTGGCACCAAAACGTAATTTGTCCTCTTACTTCATACAGCAGAAACCAGGAATCGTGAAATGTATTATACAAATAGCATTTAACCTTTTCGCTGTGGGCAGGTCAAAGAGCGCATGTCATGACCTTTCGGAGTTATTTTCAAAATGTTATTAAATAACTTTTAACGTATCTATTGTCTTAGAGTTCTGGGGACCATTAACTAAATACTACAAAGCTGGGAGATTACTGGTATTTGCTTATCGATTAATCGACGGGCTCACTAATCGATTACTACACGCCCATTACACCCATTCCACCCCCATGAACCTTTCTTATTTGGTGAATGAATCGCTAACGTCTAAATAAGAACACGCGATCGCCATTATGTTTGTTTTTAAAATATTTAGTAATTATACATTGATCGGTGATCTTTTGTAAATCAAATAAATTGATAATTAACTAATAAAACATATTTTACTATCATCGATAAAGATAAGTGTTGTTATTCAAAACAATTGCAACCATAAATAGTTAAGTAGCGAGGTTGCCAATTCGCTGGTTTAATAGGATAAGCAAAAATAAAATTCAATAAAGATTTGAGTATTCTGAATATTTTACGGCCACCTACCATAAACAGTAAATTGAATCGATTTGATGACGATGTTATTTGATGAACATAATAAAAACAACAACTCATGTTTACAAACATTGCAACTTAAAAAAAAAGTATATCTATTAAAAAGTAAAAACATCACAATTTTAGTCTACATGTAAACTACTTGTACTTGATGATGACAAAACTTTCTACAAGCATTGCACGTGTGTTAAATTTGTATTAAAGTTTCTTCATTACCCATCAACCCGTCGCTAAACTGCATAAGCCTACCTGCAATAAGCTTACCTTATCTGAAGTTAACTGATGTCTTCTATAGATTTACATGGGTCATGAGCGTAGACAGGCTGAGTTTCGGGTGTCTTGGCGCCCACACTTTTTGTAGATTTTTTTTCAGCTATAATTTGACATACTTGGCAAAGTACAACAAAGGCAATAAACATACATACGTTGGTAGATGGCTGCCATGTTGTAAATCAAGAAAATCATTCGCTTACGCATTGTTTAAAAATATGCTCTATGGATGAGTCATTTTCATCACTTTCTGTCAAAAAGAGAATAATGCATGTATGTTTATAAAAAGTATACGCTGACACATTCCTTACTACAGCTTTCCCGAGGTACAAGTTTAAAAAGTACATACTGTAATAAATTTACACTGTCACTTTTTCGCCTTGGAGTTGGAGTTAATACATTGCAAACGAATTGAGTGTTATTGCCTACTATGCTTATATTACATGAGGCTTGTTAACTATAATTGCGAATGGTGTCTGTGTAGTTGCGTCTATGATGCTTTAAAATTTAACCACACATTATACTGTTGTGGTGCCATTTTTGAACGATATTTGCACTGTTGTATTTTGCAGAGGTTTTGTCTTTTAACGGATATTTGTAACATAAGCACGCATCATTATTCACCATGTACTAAAACTGAAATAAAGCAGTATTTGTGTGTAAGTAATCAAATTTTGTCATTTGGAATTCCTACAAACGATTGCATTTTGCATTCAACAATTTGGTAATTATTATTACAAAGTGAATTTATTTCATGAAATAGTTTATGAAATTCATGTCATAAAATTATTTATTAACTTTCTTTTAACTAAAGTTAAATCAAACAAACTAGCTAGCTTTTAGGTGTTAAATAAATATATAAAGCAGTATTACTGTGAGGTTAATTGAAAACAAAACAAAAATATAAACAAATCATATACAAAGCAAAATGATTACCCTACTATATGCCAGAGGCGTCGCTAGGTGCTTAAAAGATTTGGGGCTCGGGCCCATAGGCGCGGGGATTTTCGGCGTTTCAGTATAATATCTATCGTGGTTTTCTATTCTGCATTTTCAAGACACTTACTGGGGATTCGGGACACGAGCCCCGTGTGCCATGCTTAGCGACGTTTCTGCAAACACTAAAATAACTTCTCCTGGGCATGGCCAGGTAGTTAGGGCGCTCGACTCGCAATCTGCTGGTTGCGGGTTCGAATCCCCGTAACACCAAACATGCTCGCCCTTTCAGCCGTGGGGAGTCATAAAGTGACGGTCAATCCACTATTCGCTAGTAAAAGAGTAGCTCAAGAGTTGGCGGTGGGTGGTGATGATTAGCTGCCTTCCCTCTAGTCTTTCACTGTTAAATTAAGAACGGCTAGTGCAGATAGGCCTCGTGTAGCTTTGCTCGAATTTCAAACCAACCAAACAAAAATCCTCCCCTACGCACTTGTCACAAACGCTTTTGCAACTAGTGGAGACCTACATCAACAATATTTTTACTCTAGCTACGCCCCTGCAGTTGGTTATCTTTCGTTGGATCACCCTGTACTTTCACGTTTCACAAACAAAAGAAACGTTTCAGAAAAGAAGTTATATATTTAATAGTATAATTTGTGTTTTATCCTGTCATATCTAAACTTACTTTATAGCTGTTTCCAAAGCTGTGTTTCGATAGTTTATAATCAAACCTCTTGATGCGGCAAACATGGTAGCAACCAAGACCCGTACAAAAACGAAGGAAAATGCTTGAAAAGCAAGATATTGCTAACATATTCTCAAGCTTTGATAGGCCCTTAGCAAAAGTAAAATTATTCTTAGGAATAAGCAGATTACAAATAAAATCCGACAAGTGGGTTGTTTTGTTTACAAGCAAAAACTCTTTGCAGCTGTGAAGAATGAAAATATTAACGTTTTAGTTTTTTTTCACTAATTACATTAAATAGATGTTAGTAAATGACAAAATATCGATTTTAAGAGTTTTTAGATGAAAATGTATCATATACACACAATGTAACTGCATTGTTTGACATTTAGAAACATTGAAAAAATTATTTACTCATCAGTCACTTCGCTCACAAGTGGCACAGCTGAATGTCTACGGACTTACAACGCTAGAAATCGTGTTTCAATACTCGTGATGGACAGAGCACAGACAGCCCATTGTATAGCTCTGTGCTTAACTACAAACAATCAGCCACTTCTTAGAACAATACTGTGTACCCTTTTTCATAATTGTTATTACAAACAATTTAATATTGTTGTACATGTTTATAAGCGTGCTTACCACATTTTTGGGGCTTTCAAGTGTTGTATATGTAACTGAATATAACTACGCAGTTACAGAAACCATTTCTAATCAAGTAATGGAAATACATAATAATAACCGCTTTATTAGGGAAACAAGTACTCAACCAAGGTACAAACCGAGTATTTTTTGATATTCTTTACGTAGCCTAACTTTAAAGTCAAACAACATAAAAATTAAAATAATATCGATTTGTATTGTAAAGTAAAACGTTCGATAGTTAAAATGTATCCAACAAGGCTTGAAAATAATTAAGGAATGAATAAGAATAAAACTAGACAATCTATTCAGTTAATACAATATTATTGTGTTAACAAGTAACAACAATGTTTAACTTCTCCACACGAGTTGCAGTAATTTTTCATTTTAACAATGATGGTGTGATGCATCTTAGCTGTGTAACCTTGTAACAAAATTTTCGGTATTTCTTATATGAAAGAAAAGACTTCCAATACGATAATATGATATATTGGATTAACAAATGTCGATCAGTCATAAATTAGCCTAAATAAGTTAAACAAAGTTAAAATTACGTTAATATATTGTGTAAATGATTAGCTCAGGTAATGATCCAATCATTTCAAAGTTTATATCTATCTTACATCTTTTTTTTTCTAATATTGAGATTGCTATGAAAATAAAACAGTTAAAACAAACTCTTCACATTTTTAACTGAAGTTAAATAGTTATAATTATTTACAAGCATACTTATAAAAAATATATCATTGGTAAACAGGATGTCTGTTTTCAGTTTTGTTTTTAAAGTCGTTATTCAGAGGCGTCGCTAGGCAACGGCAGAATGGGCTCGTGCCCATATTCTATGTGACAGTGCTCCGACACCCCAGTTGGTGTCGTGAAAAATCAGAATAGAAAACCATGATCGATATCATACTGAAACGCCGAAAAAACCCACTCCTTTGGGCCAGAGCCTCGAACCTTTTAAGCATCTAGCGACGCCTCTCTCGTTACTGAAGTTGTTATATTACTATTTTCATTTAGTTTAGACTTCAACAATACGAAAAACATCTTTCTCGCTAGGATTCTAACTTCCAAACAACGAAAATCCGATTTTGTAACAAGTCTTTGTTAAGTAGTGTTTAAAAATAAAGCAAGCCGAATATTAATGTCTTATGTCAGTATTTATACTATTATTCTGCTTGTCTGTATGTACGACCGTTACCTTTCTGACCAAAACCCTGCTGCATAAGTATGCGTAGTTAGAATGTTTCCCCAAGAAAAACCGCGCATGCGCATTATTCACTCGATGACAAACAGTCTGCCTGCGGCAGAGAGCTGCAAAGCTTGGTGATAAAGTCGCTACAATTGCTGTATGAAACAAGAAGTAATAACAAAAGGGGAATATACTTTACCAACCATTTTGTACAACAGAATATTAAAAAATTATCAAAGTTTTTAAAAAAGGTTTGACGTTAGTTCGTAGAATAACATTATAAGTTTCTTTATCGAAAGTATTAAGTACAGTAAAGTTTAGTCCTAACTAAACTAAAGTAAAAAAAAACAAAAAAAAACATACACAGGTTACAGTGTTAATTTATCTCTTTATCGAAATTAGGCCTAACACAAATTAAAGTTTTATAAAATACGGCCTATATACAAGTGGATTTACACATTTCGTTGTATACGATTACAATTTGTTTGTATTGTGCTAGAAATGATATATTTAAAGAAGTACTGTTACGATAAAGATACTAATTTGGCCGCAAATGTTTTGCGGGTCTCTGCTAGTAATTATAATCATGCTTCGCCATCTTGTACAAGGCTTTCATACCACAATAACTGCTGGTGTCAAAGCCGTAAATAGAGAGAGTTTGGGTAACTGTTTTTGATTGGTCCAGAGCTAACATGGCGCCATTTTAAGTCCATTTCGAATGAGCAAACTTCCTCGACAGCAGACTACATTGGCTATCTGGAAGAGCTCAAATACACCCTTAATAGCAGTGAATAATTTACAACCAGTTTAAATCAAATTGTTGAATACTGCCAAAAAAATACAGAATTAAAATTAAAAATCCCAAAACAAATTAATGTTATTTTCAAAATCTTTAAAATTACGCAGACCCCCCCCCCCCGAAGACATATCTCAACAGAGCTCTTCTAGAGACCAGTCAATCAGCAACAATTTTAGGCCTAACATACGATTCCAAATTAAATTAGAGAAAACACATATCGGAAATTAGACAAAAAGTGTGGCAACGAGCAAACTATCTCAAAAGACTCACAAGGAAAAACACAGGTGCATTTCCAGAAAACACTATTAAAATTTATAAACAATACATAAGACCAGTAATTGAATATGCATACCCGGCATGGTTAAGTATAGCGAAAACAAACCTCAAGAGACTACAAACAATACAAAATTCTATAATAACATCAGTCTACAGAATCTTCCAAGAACCATAAACCTGGCATTTTTACACAAATATGCTAAAATAGACACATTAAAGGATAGATTGATAGATTACTCGTTCCGCTACTTTAGTAAAAATTTTTATAAAAATGATTTGTTAAAAGAAATAAATGGCTATATCATACATGATGTAAATATGCGTAAATAATGCAGTGGTGTGTATCTCACGCGAATAAGTGTGTGACGACATTTGAACTGTTCAGGATCTTGTACGACCAAATGAAGGATATGAACTGTTTGTTAGTACTAGTGATGGAATGAAGAGACGATGTTATCTACATACAAAATGCTACCAGTATGCTATTAATGGACGAGGCCCTGAAAAGGCTCTAGCAATTAATAGTAGCAGCAGAATTTGGAAATATTTATAAATAGTTCAGGAGGGAGGAAGAGGTCTAGAGCATACCTGACCCTCCCAAGTCCACAAGGACAAAAAAAAAAAACCTGTACAGACCAATTATATTACATGGTGTGTAAACATGGCGCTTTCTATGAAGGCACTTAAAATCTGATTCACAGAAAATAGTGGAATTTGCCGAAAAATTATTTTGAAAATGCCTTGCTGTGCTGCTTGGGGTTGAAGCAATCGACCAGAAAATGGTGTCCGCTTGTTTGGCTTTCCAGCAGATCTTGAAAGGATAAAAATTTGGGAAGCGAAAGTAGGAAGGGCAGGTTGGAGAAATTTCAAGTCTGATAGCCTGTGACCTAATAATACTACAAGTTACAGGGGCAGGTTAGCCAACCAACCATTAAACTCTCGTTTACAAGTCATAACCAATGCAAACTTAGACCTAACTGTTACTGTTACATTGTAAGGCATATGTCGTCAAGCACTTAGTAAGTTCTAGACTTAGGCCTACGTGTTGTATCCTAGGACTACTAAAAATAGCCTATTGCAAAGGTTAACCTAACTTCCCTAAGGGCCCTAAGTATCCTAGGTTAAATGCTCTGGATCGGTAGACTATCAGCTACAGTTTCTTTCTTATTTGAGTTTAGGAAAACTGCGAATATGAAAATTGTAGAAGATTTTCGAGAGTAAGAATCAACAATATGAGTGTATGTAAACACTTGTGTTAGCTCAATATTGTTACATAAAACTGAAAATTCGAGAAAGCCTCCACACGGCTATAAATATAAGCAACACGACGTGCCAAAAAAGAGCATCTATTATTGGTTTGCTATAGTCAGTGTGTTTTAAACTTCGGAATCTATAATTCTGATTGTTATAACGCTTATCAATCGGAAAACTTCAGATATTTCACCAGGAACATTTACAAAGTTCGAACATTACAAACCATTTAACTTCAGTGGATTCTCATCGGACATTAGTATTTTTACGAAAACATTATATAAATTCATCGTGGAAGACTCGGAGTGTGTAGCTGGTAAATAACAAGGATAGAGCTAGGTAGCTTCCCGTGAAACGAATCGTACCTACATCACTCGTAATTAACTCGCTCATCGTGAACCCTCAATAAGATATATAATAAGTTTCCAGACTAGAAAGAAG
>NW_013666436.1:334947-337432 GCF_000517525.1 Limulus polyphemus
AGCTCGGTTTCAGATCATTTGAAATTCTAATACCTAACATTCAATAAAAATAAAGCTCTATATGTCAATAATTAGCACACCAACAAACATAAAATATTCATCTCTTGCTTTAGTCCCAAACACTGTACTTATACACAGGTTTGGTCAATCTCGTGGAACTAGTAACAGGCTCCACGTGAACCTATCACGGCTTCCAATTTCAGTAATGACGTCACAAATTGCCTATTGGCCAAACTCTCTCTATATGTGATGCTCTGGTTGTTGCAACAAATAGCCTATAGAAATAGTGTTCCTCCACTACACAATTGACTGGATTGAGCGAAACTCGCCGTTGGCAATGAATATGACAAATATAGAGTGGTAGTAATACTAGTATTATGCACTCTTCTAATTCTTGAAAACCACTAGAGTCTAGATAAAAAATGTAGTGTTAAAATATAACAGTCCTAATACTAATGTCTTATGATAAGTATAATTATAATCATGCTTCTTCAGCTTGTAAAAGGCCTTTACTCCATAACAATTACATTAGAAGAGCTGCAGGTGTCCTAAACAATAATAACTTTATCTTATTACAAGCTACAGCTTTTACTGTAAGAAATAATATTTTAGAACAGGTACAACGTTTCTATCACTGTTGCGATCATTCTCAAGTACAAGAAAATGATCGCATCAGCCATTAAAACGTCGTACCTGTTTTTTTTTTAATTCTTCCTTATAGTAAAAGCTGTAGCTTTTAATAAAATAATACTTACTCAGTTAGTAAAGTCAAAACGAAACTATTAATTCTAACTTTAATGAAAACATCTCCAAAGTCTAGACACATTGTTAGAGTGTCTTGAAAAAGCCAAGGCACGAATAGTTATCGTTCGATCATCATTGGAATTTAGGTCTTGTGTAGACCTGGGAGGGTAAAGTGTATGCTTGACCTTTTATTCCCTCTTTGACTGTTTATTTTAATTTAGGCTTGTAGTCTTAATATTTTCTGTTTATCCTGTCCTTTTCAGAGCCATGTCCATGAATGTTATCATATGACAGGTGTGGGTGAAGCTCTGAAACGGGTTGACTTTCGTTTTTACTTGGTTTTAGATATTTTGTTAATTGATTTTGTGGTATTTGGGCTCAAGAATAAGGATATGATGTGTGGAATAACAGGTATAAGGTGTTGTTTAGCTATTTCTATTAAATGTGTGAAGCTGTCTGTACTGTTTTGGGAGTATGAATTCAAAGATGACATTTGCCTCGGTTTCAAGTGTGTTTTTTGGTTGATTTACTGTGATTGTTGTACATTGAAGTGTTTGATTGTTTCTGGATTTGTTTTGTTAGCATTTGCGTTTCCTGATTTAATAGTTGTGATCATGCTGCATCTAGGTAAGTGTATGTTGTAGTCCGTACGGGTGTATTATGTGTTACTGGTGTAGGCAATAGTGGTGTTTTTCTGTTAGAGTTTGTTTTCGGATTGTGTGTGTTTGTTTCTGTTTGCTTTGACATATTGTGTACATGGTATATTCTAGTTTTGATGTCCTTGTATTTAGGACATCTTTTATAATTAGCTGTATGTTGCTATTGACAGTTACAGCATAATGGGTTACTGAATAGTTATCATGGCAACGTTTAAATGACGTTCGTATTGCTATATTAGCCTAGAAAAAATCAGTTGTTGGCTGAAGCCTTAACTGTATGACAATTAATAGTCAAATCAAATAAAAACAGACATTTAATGTTTCTATTTGACACTATATACTATGTGGTAGTGTAAGGATGTGTGTGGTTGTTTTTCTTTATTGCCGTCTGAAAAAATGAGAGTCCGTTTCCCCCGATATCTGCGCCTACTTATACAACATTAAAGAATACAGTTACTAATTCCTGAAAACATCGAGGTGTCCATACCCCTTAGATCCTTTCCTGTATATCCACGCCTCCTCTTACATTAATTAATACATTTATTTATTTCTTAAACATGGGCATGGAGGAATTCCACCCCTCTCCTAGATCCGCATCTGCTTATACAACATTAAAGAATACAGTTACGCAATTATAAGTTCGAAACATAACAGAGTGTAAAAAACAGTATATTTACACTCTATTTAACACGTAAGTAGCCAGAGAGTTGGTGTTAGATTCTGTCAATCAGTTGCCCTTTCTCTAATCAGTAATTCAAAATTAGTGGCAGATGGTCTTATTAGCTAGTTAAGTGGCAATGGAAATGAAACCTGAAATCCTCAACTCACGAGACGCCCCCTCCCACCCTCCGTTTTGTAGCTTAGCAAGAAACAGACATAATGGGAATATTTATTTCGGTTACTTTATTAGTTGGAATAATCCGAAACCCTGATTTAAATTAATTGGTTATCCTCGTGGTATTAATCTATTAATCGTAGTTTCAATTAATCTATTAATCATAGTTTCAATTAATCTATTAATCGTAGTTTCAATTAATCTATTAATCATAGTTTCAATTAATCTATTAATCGTAGTTTCAATT
>NW_013666436.1:337869-349145 GCF_000517525.1 Limulus polyphemus
GTAGTTTCAGTTAATCTATTAATCGTAGTTTCAATTAATCTATTAATCGTAGTTTCAATTAATCTATTAATCGTAGTTTCAATTAATCTATTAATCGTAGTTTCAATTAATCTATTAATCGTAGTTTCAGTTAATCTATTAATCGTAGTTTCAATTAATCTATTAATCGTAGTTTCAGTTAATCTATTAATCTTAGTTTCAATTAATCTATTAATCGTAGTTTCAGTTAATCTATTAATCGTAGTTTCAATTAATCTATTAATCGTAGTTTCAGTTAATCTATTTGTTTGCCAGACATTGATCAATGTAATCGACTAAATCTTTAATCGCCCAGCTCTACCAGATTTTGGAGTTCATAATGATGATACAACACACCATTCTATACTTATAATTGGCTTCGAAAGTGTCAGGTATCATGTGCATTAATAATAATATATTGTACCAGTTTGCAGTGGTCATGCTTCATCTTGCTACATGACAAATAGTACCCAAACAATGTTTGGGTCTGCCGTTGTTTTCCCTCGTGATTAATCATTTAGGGTGTCCATCCACAAGTATAATTGTTACTGTTTGAATGGTTCGTCATCACTGATACTAGATTGATATTCACCACTGCATAGTAACCAGAATCTAGACATTTAATTAGTAGGCATGAAGATGCGTACTTGTAA
This sequence comes from Limulus polyphemus, assembly GCF_000517525.1. Classification (NCBI taxonomy): domain Eukaryota; kingdom Metazoa; phylum Arthropoda; class Merostomata; order Xiphosura; family Limulidae; genus Limulus; species Limulus polyphemus. The sequence goes on from NW_013666436.1 coordinate 338,541, forward strand.
CATCGTTTTCCAACATATAGTCATATATTCTATATTTTTGATGTTCACGAGCCGTTGCATGGTCTATTCAAATAGTGATCATTTTGCTATCTAAACATATCTTTTTTTTACAGCTCACAGATGCACGTACATGCTCAATACCATTCCACATGCGTGACAACAGCACTATAATTCCACTATTACGTGGTGTCAGTGTTCAGTGCAAATACATATTCTTGATGAGTTCAAGACTTCCAGTGGGCCTACTCACACTAGTTCATAATACAACAATCAAATAAAGTGGCCATTCAGGCTTTAGATCTACCCAGCTATCATCAGATTAACAGTATTTCAGGAAATGGCAATAATTATTAACGACAACTAACCTGATAAGTTTTTACAGAAGACAAATTAAACAATTCAATTTCAAGTTTTCATCACAGTCATACGCGGATACAAAATTTTTTGAAGGGCGGGGTTCAGACTGTAAAAGAGCACACATATAAGAACAATAATACATTTCTGATTTTAAAATGTATATTTGTAAATTGGCAATCTGAAACGGATGCAGGAGTGTTTCAGAGGAAATTCGCTGGTTCGACCTATAGCCAAACTTGAAAATATAGGTTTCCTTAACATACTTGTTTTTTATTTCCACTTATTATCCTACTAAATGCTTTAATTTCTTAGGTATAAGATGCTGATAAATCTTTGAAGTAACATAATTCTTATGTATTCGGGCGATTTGCTAGGTGCAAAAAGATAATTTCGAAACAATGTTCATCGGTATTTTGATATTTATCATATACAACTTACATATACATACAAGCGCATACAATAACTTTATAAAATGCATACCTTTTTAATGAAAATAGTTTGCATGGAAATACCATATTTTTTATACTAGATGTATATTTCATTTCATAAAATATCACATACAATTAGGCCAACAATAATAATTATTCATGTTCTGCATCATTTTGGTTTGAATTTTGGTCTGAATTAATATTTGAAATAAAATGGTTCAACATAGATTTTGAAACAATAAAATATTTTACAGCATTTTCCATTAAATGAGAGGATGGTCTTAGTACGAACAATTGAGTCAACATCTTCAAACCCATTTTATTTCAATATTTTGGTGAAATTATGTTAAAGACAGAGTATTTTAGGTGTGTTCTATTAACTCTGTGTATACAGGTTCAATTATTTTTACCGACATTGTAACCACCATAAAAATATGAAATAAATCTAAATTACCCTTTTTTTCTTTCTAGAACAGCTACAGATTATGAAAGAAAATTACAATTACTTATAATAATGTGGCCTCAGAATTTTTTTATTCAGTTATTCAATTTATAATACGAAATATTTCCACACACATAAAACAGAATGCCCTAAAACTTATATAGTTTATCTAGCTTTCTAAGTGACGTAGAAATGGCTTAAAACTATTCCCATACCTGATCAAGATTTGAAGAAAACGATGCTCAGATGTCCAAATTACATTTCCTCTGTCCCAGACCTTTAGATCCTACAGATATCAGTTCAGTGAAATATTCGCCTTGTATTGGTTACAAATAATACAATAGCAAACGTCAGAGAGAATTTATGACACGTTTTGAAAGCAGGGTGCTCATTGGAAGGCATTTGACCAGTACTTTATTGCTGATAACTCCATAAAGCAAAAGCTTTATCGGTGGCAAATTATCTCTAGACATTGATAGTTTAGATCGAGGATATATATATCGTAAGTGCGAAATACCACGGAAAGTTACGATGCCTTAAAGGGTAGTAGAAAATATTGAAATAATTAGTTTGGAATGGATAATTGTCATGCAATATACAGAAAGTGAAGTTTAACATTTATATGACACACACACACACACACACACATATATATATATATACATTTATACTTTTAAAAATTTGAAATTGAAACTTTCATGTTATTATAATTTGATTTGTAAATTATGTTGAATGCCAACTTTATTGATATACATTGAGACTAATGTAGTTTAGTTAAATTTTGAATGTAATTGTAAAAGGTCGTGACATACGCTCGTTTGTTTGTAGTTAAGCACAAAGCTACACAATATGTTATCTGTGCTCTGCCCACCACGGGTATCGAAACCAGGTTTTTAGCGTTGTTAGTCCGCAGACATACCACTGTGCCATTGTGGACTAGATCAAAAGCGGATTGGACCGTTGGGCCACTGGGCAAAATCCCAGTGGGCCTGTGACGCCTGGGCAAGTGAGTGATAACCTGGTTATCCTGTCCCAGTGCTACTGACTAACTTACTCACTGTACATCTCTCTCTCTCTATATATATATATATATTAGGTTGTCAAGAAATTAACGTCTCTTGTTTTGATGAAAAAAACCCGAACAACTTATATATCAAAACAAAACATTTATGAAATGAAATAGTCTCCATTCTTATTGATGATGCTTTTTCATCTTACAATCAGGTTGTTAATGCCCTGATTAAAGAAATCACTTGGGTTTGAAGAAAAAAGCATGTCAATGTCCTCTTTAACACCTTCCACATTTGCATACGTTTTCCTATTAAGATAGTGTTGCAGCAAATGAAAAAGATGTTAATCTGATGGTGCCATATCTTGAGAATATGGTTGGTGGGGTAGAACTTCCCAACCCAACTCCATAATCTTGTGTTGCGTCAAACATGCCACATGTGGATGTGCATTGTCGTGGAGAAGAAGACCACCTTTCGATTGATGAGTGAAGGGCCTGATTTAAAAGTTCCAGTGGCTGATTATATATCTCTGCATTAACAGTTCGCTGTGGATTGAGGAATTCAAAATGAATTACTCCTTTGATGTTCCACCAAATCCAAAGCATCACTTTCTGTGGATGGAGTATGGGTTTTAGGGTCGGAAGTGGTTTTTTTCTTGGACTGAGCCATTGTTTTTGGCATTTAATATTCGCATAGAGAATCCATTTTTCATCACCAGTGACATTTCTGTCCAAAAATGGATTACGCGTCAGAAGAGACGAAGCAACAATGTTCCCATGTTGGAAACCATGATCATCATAGAGTTTGTGAGGCACCCAAACACTTTCTTTATGGAGTTTTCCCATATTCCTTAGATGTTAAGGTATTGTTTCACGAGAGACATGCAATTTCAGGGCCATTTCACGAGTGTGTTGCCTTAGGTTAGACTCAACAAACGTCTTCAGAGCATCAGTATCAATATTAACAAGTCGGCCACTGCCATCAAAGTTTTTAAGGCTAAAGTCACATGAACGAAATTTGCTGAACCATCATTGACACTTACGAAAGTTAAAAACATTTCCGTAAACTTATTTGATATTCTTTGTGTTTACAGAAGCATTGTTTATCTTCTTGTCTTCAAACAGCATTACACGCATGTCGTGTGCCATCACTATAAGGGATTAGAGTATACTAAACTTTACACATTATATAGGCTACACTAATGTGACTTTTCAGCAGTTTGTTTAACTATTATACTTGATGTACATTTTTATGGGGGGGGGAGGGGGTAATGAAAGTGTTTGTTTTGTTTTTGAATTTTGGCGAAGCTACACGAGGGCTATCTGCGCTAGCCGTCCCTAATTTAGCAGTGTAAGACTAGAGGGAAGGCAGCTAGTCATCACCACCCACCGCCAACTCTTGGGCTACTCTTTTACCAATGTATAGTGGGATTGACTGTCATATTATAACGCCCCCATGGCTGAAAGTGCGAGCATGTTTGGTGTGATAGGGATTCGAACCCACGACCCTCAGATTGCGAGTCGAGTGCCTTAGCCACCTGGCCATGCCGGACCTAATGAAAGTGTTCCAAAACGTGACATTAATTTTTGATGACCTGATATATATATATATATTGTCCTGTTTTTTGAGTATTTGCCTGGGCCATTTTAGGCTCCCAACCCTTCAGACCGACCATGTTATCATTTTTATTTGTATATAGTTTTAGTATAACTTTTAATATACTTCAGAGAATTTATCTTACTTTTAGATTTGTCAGTGAATATATCGAGTCTTTCCTTGACCAGTCCAGTACAAATTGATTTTAATTTAAGATTCAAAATACTTTTCCTCATCTCAAAAACGTCATATGTGTAATTTCTAAAACCCCGTAAATACACTTTAAACGTTTTTTTTTAAATAAAACTTTATGTATTATCTGTTATTTTCTCTACTGCATCTCTACAAAAGGTTCGTCAATTTGACTGACCTCGAATCCACCAAAAAAAAATCGAAATAAATCTAAATTGCCCTTTTTTCTTTCTAAAATGACTTCACATTGTAACATGAAACTACACTTGTTTGTCCTAAGTAGCTTTAATCTAAGATTTGTGTATTCTGAAAAATTTTTCCATTAACTTAATATCTGTCTGTTTTCACTCTTTGTCCATTGTGAATTTTACAATTTTGCTTGAATTCTTTATTGGTATTTAGGTCTATTCTTAAGTGGACCGGGAACAATTACTTCGTTTACGACCTCCTTCCTTTACGGCTGTTGATATTGTAGTACAGGAAAATACTATGTTTATTACTATATGAGGGTCGTGGCTTGCACCCAAGCATGAGTACAATATTTGACCCTTTCTGAGGCCATATCCATGTATGTAATGCATTAGTATATACTAAATTTCACTGTGTAAAGTGCGGTAGCGTGCAGAGGGGGGGGGGCGAAAGGAGTCGGGGGGGGGGGGCCCTGGGACATCCATATCGGGAGGGCATCCAAAGCAAAGAGTCGAATCGAATAGTAGAACCCTTTCCTCCCTTCTCCAAGGTCTTAGGTACAAGGCCCCGGGCACCATAGAATCTCTGCACGCCACTGGTAAAGTGACAGGTTTACCTGCTAGCAGTAAATGACTTGTTTTTATACATATAATATTAATGGACAAACGAAAAAATCATGGACAGGCATTTTTCAAAATATACAGTTTTGAGGAATCTCTCCATTCAAATGGACACTTGATGACCCCAAGTGCATTCAACATTGTAACAGTTTCTGGTTCCCCTCAATTTAAAAATGTGGTCATACAAATAAAAGGTATGACCAACGCCAATAATTTTCCTGACACCTTTGGGAAATAGGGATTATAGCTTGCAGTACCTCTACAGTCTCAATTTGACTCTACTTTAAGTGTAGGATTTCCTTGCAAAGGGAATATCACGTGATGAAATTTATATAACTTGTTGTTTTTAAATTGAATAATGATCATGTGCAGTTCCAGTCCCTCAATAATATTGTATTTAAGGGGTCATACCTTGTGTATACCTTTCAGTAACGTTTTTTCTGTAACAAATCTAGGCCTATCCCAAATGACTAGGGACACATGTGTTTTGAGATTTTTTTTATTAAATGCTGAAACAATTATGGATGCGGGAATGCATATATTTTATAATGGGTGCCTTTTTTTACCTTTTCAGTGAACCTAGAGCTGCAGCTCTATCAATTCCAGCCTTAATCTGGCCCTGCATACACCCATGACACTAGTCAGTTGTGCATCACGCCTCTAGATCGACCACAGGCAATAGAGAGGGGAGAAGGGATAAAATGATGTCACCAGAGACGATGACGTCATAGTTCAACGAAGTGGTACCAGAAAGCATATTGGTATGATATAGATCAACATGATAATATAGTAACAAAGTCTTAAACTAATAATTTAATCTAATTTCCTAACCATGTGTTTACAGTTTCGCTTACAAAGGCTGACAGTTCCATAGGGCTGCATACAGGTCTCAACTTACGTTTTTGTTTCCATTTATTTGTCTTGCATGTGTTTAAGAAAGGTGGGAAATGTTACTAAGGTTGTATATAGATTTCAACTTACATTTAATTGCATACACTTTAAAAAGATGTTTCTATACTTCCCTAGGACAGCATGCAGGTTTGAACATGTCTATCTTATTTTTCATTTATTTTTGTTTCTATAGGAAGTTAATGATACTTAATATTGTTTATACATATTGAACAAGGCAGCCAATTGCTTTTGTATGATTTAGTACACATTTAAGATATACTGATTATAGTTTTAGTTTCTATATTTAAGCATACATTTTACAATTACCCTGGCCAACAAGTCATTTTCATCAGATATAATTATAGGTGAGCTAGATAGCTCTTACGACGCTGGTTCCAAATCTGTTTTTGGTTTTCCTCTAGCACGTCAAGTTTTCGTGATGAGACTGATCAAATTTAAAAGGTTATTACATTAATTATAATTTGTGTCATTGTACATTTCTTTTTTCATAAGTTTGTACTGTATAAATTTAACCAAGTGTATGGTGTGTAGAACGTTTATAGGAATTATACTGAAAAATGAATAAAGTTGTTACGTTAACTAGCCTAATGTGTGATTATTACCTAAACTGTGCTGAAATTAATACTAATATTTCAATAACTAGATGTGCTAAAAAAACAGACTTAAATAAAATAAGTGCCATGAATATTAAAGTGGACATTTTTCAATATTGTGATATACTTCTAAGTTTTGTGATCTCACGACAAAAGGTATGGTCTACAAGAAGAGAGATATCTATCTTTTAGATGAAATCAGTTTATAAAGAGCGTTAGTATATATTAACATAAAAATATATACTAACGTGATTAGATCTATCTCTAGAGTCTTGCACTTCACATAACTATACAGAAAGTTAAATGTACCTTTATGAAATCCTCAATATTTGATAGTACACTAGGAAATTATTTACTGTTTATAAGTTGCTACTTTCTGTTTTCGATCTAGAACTCACATATTTGTCGTTTAAAACTACCATTGTTTACAAATATAACTAACCAAGCTTTATGCATAATCTAACTTATTCAAAGGATCATTATTTAGATATAATAAAGTTTAAGTTTTAACATCTTAAACATCAACGAAGTTGTTATAAGATATACGAAAATTTAGTAATGTTCACTGTAGTAACAGAAATAAGTTAAAGTCATAACACATTATCATAATATTCTCCTCATGTTCTTATATTAAAGAATAGCAGGGATGAGAGAATGTTATCCACATTTAAAGCAGTTTTGTGATCATCGATAAAAAACAATCTTTTGATGGTAAATCGGTGTACAACACTGAACATATTGTCACTACAGTGCCATTTCTGTCAGTGAAAAGAAAAGTAATGTTAGGGGACTCAGTGTTTGATGACAGCCTCGAGGTCTCATGCAGAGACCGTCCAGGTAAAATCTGAGATAATCAGAGTTTACCCTCATACAGACCTACAAAACATTTGTGTTCAATCTACACTAAACGTACAATGACTTTCTTAATTTATGAGAACGTCAGAACACATAGGGTCTCCGAAGGATACCTTTCACCAGTAGCTGTGCTCGTACTGTCACCTGGAAGTGTATCAAAGTATTGGTCAAAACACTATATCAGTCATTAACGTTACATCATTTATTATAGTATTTAACTTTAGATGTGGTATTTGTTAACAATTTTTTCAGTATATGTGATACTTAGGCCTAAGATTTTTTCTTAGTTTTGTGAATAAATGTTTCAGTATGTATGAGAACTGTCTTATTTAGAGTTTGCGATTTTACATTGAAACATCAATGAACAATTAAAACATGTGATCAGAAGCTTGTTAATATTTAAAAATAAATATTGTAGATTGAACTTGTAACCAAAATTATCAACACTACTAAGAAACAAGTAACTCTGTTACCATCCTTGTATAATTAAATCTCATATATTTTACATGTTGATGTCTAAGTAGATATTAAAAGTATAATTTAATCGATCCTTAAATTTGAAAAATTATCCTAAGCCGACTGACACAGTCTGAACTTTTGACTGTTTGCTCTATGTTGGGCACAGCTCTGAGTAGAAAGCATGCAAGAATTGTACGGGAACTGAAAATTCCATCAAATATTGAGAAATAGAATATCGTGAATACAAATTTAGTGTTTTGTGTCACTTGTAAAGTGAAAGAACTATGTTTACTGATTTTTAAATATAGTGGCATACAACAGCTCTAGTTAAAGTATGATTAATATTAGAATTATGCAGAAAATTATGATTATGTAGAGTTTGAACCATATATTTTCAATATTAAGTATAATGTAAATACATAGATAATGACAATCTACTATAATTGACTTTTTCAACTTTTCTTTTAATAAACTGTTTCTGCTATATTAATAACCCTTTTTTAAGTAAAACTGTGAATCAGATAGTGTTCTACTTTCGAACAAAAGCGTTATCTGTTTTAGCTAACATAAAATACCAAAAGCTTTTCTAAACTTGACATCCTGCACTGTAAATTTTCTAAAACCAATGTTTATCGAGTCGATCAATAGTCTTGAATATCAAACACGTGACTCATGTCAGAAATAGGTTGAAAGAAACCAAGCAAACTATAGACTATATGCAGTTAGTAAGAAACAAGTTCTAGACAAGCGGTAACAACAGTAATTGTTATTTACATAAATTCTTTAAACTCAAGTGAATAAATAAAGCTAAACATGAAAATAGGCATACTTTTCAAGATAAATCGTGTGATATATAGCAACACTGATTTTAGTTGTTACTGTAACATTGTTTTGTATCCATTAATTATATTTTTTGAGTCTAAAGAAATTATAGCATGAGATAATTAAGCTGAACTTTTGACCAGTTGTTCACTGCCATTTATAAACTATATAAAATCTTACATATTGAGTTTGAATGAGCATAATTTGAAGGTAAGCTAATCCAATAAAATTATAGACTATGATGCTTATAGTATTTAAAGTTTTGCAGTGTATGTGTGATAGGATATTGGGCTATGACAAATGTGAATTTTATGTAAGAACACTGAATTGTATAATTCATGTTACCAGAATTTTTGGAAATACTCACTTGGTTTATAATTAAAGGTCCTTATGTTTATTTGAAAAACTAATAAGTTTAAATGAAAGATACAAAAATCGTGTCTTTTAATGTAAAATCTTTATTGTGAGAAAATTATTAAAGTGTTAACAAGAAATATTGTGTCTATAACTTTTTATTATGTTAAATACATAATTGATTCTATACATCGTTGACACATTGAAAAAACGAGCTCGTTGCCCTCCATTTATAGAAACACTACTCTTAGTAATGCCGCCTGTATGTTTGTGACCACGTGACGACCTTTGTATTTCCTAATAGTCAAAGTTTATTGAGCTTGTCAGTGGTCTTGATGTCGCTGTTCACACTGTTTGTATGTGTGTGATATATACTAGCAAACAGTGGTCTAAACATCAAACAGTCTCTAGGTCTATTGAAGAAGAAATTTTAATCTTCAAGTAAACATTCTATAGAACATGTATGGGTAAACAGTAAGTCATTCATTTATTATATCTAGTTGTAGCTAAATAAGTGTCCTTTTCGAGATGATTAAAGGAGCTGAAGTAAATTGTTGGTTATAATAACTGCCTCATTCAAATAATGGATAATATTTATGTTATAATAGTTGTCTTGTTGAAACATTAGGTGTCCTCTGGAACATTGTCTGCTTAAGAAAAAAACTCTTAAGTGAAATGACATATCTTGTCAAGAACATAGTTTTATATATATAAAGACAAACTAGTGAAAGTGCATGATATGTCATTTTCAGTACATTAATTGTAAAAAGTATGCTTAAATATAGAAACTAAAACTGTAATCAGTATATCTTAAATGGGTACTAAATCATACAAAAGCAATTAACTGCCTTGTTCAACATTTATAAAAATATCAAGTAACATTCAAATTTGATGACGAGGAACCCACTTTGAGACTAATAATGGCTGGAGACGGCTTGAATGGGTAATGAAGAAAAACTTTAATATAAGTTTAACATAACAGCAAATGTACAACGTTTCAACAAGGTTTTGTCACCATCAGGTACAAGTAATTTACCTGATGATGACAAAACCTTGTCGAAACGTTGTACATTTGCTGTTATGTTAAACTTATATTAAAGTTTTTCTTCATTACCCATTCAAGCCGTCTCCTGCCATTATCAAGTAACATTATTGTCTTATAGAAACACATATAAATGAAAAATAAGATGAGACAGGTTTAAATCTGCATTCTGTCCTACAGAAGTATAGAAACATCTTTGTAAAGTGTATACAATTAAATGTAAGTTAAAATCTGTATACAATCCTTAGTAACATTGCTCACCTTTGAGAAACCTTCATAGCTTCTGGCTTATCAGTGACTCTGGGGAGAATCTCAATTCGTCCTGGAGAGAACTGATTTTTAGCTCCAGACATGAGTTTTTAAACCATATTTTCTTTGTATTTTTTTGACCTTCCAAATAGTATTCCTAACTACCTGCAAGTAGTTCTAACACCTTATTGGTCAATCTGTGCAACGTCTTGGGCTTCCAAAATAAGAACTAAAACTTTCAAGTAGTTGGTTACTGTGATGGTGAGTGCTCCAGCTGCCTTTTTACTTGTACTATTACACTGGTGTGGAGTTACAGATCTCGCATCAAAGTGCCAATTTGAGATGTTATCATAAACTTTTCAGTAGCCTTTACTGTACTACTAACTCTGCATCAGGAATGTCAAGAGCCACCATGGCTCCTGGGGCAAACATCCTCGCCAGGCCCCCTTTCTCTCTCTCTTTTTTAACATTTTCAAGAACTTATT